>NW_026642739.1:0-1307 GCF_028554395.1 Pezoporus wallicus | reverse complement strand
CTACTTGTCAGCTCAGAGCAAGCTCCGTAGAGGTTGCATTCGAGTGGACTTTTAGGTATGAAACCGAGGAGCGACAGCAATGATGGTGACACCGTTGCAAAGCTAACTGTGTGCTGAAGATGCCCAGCACATGCTTTCCCTCCTGGCTCTTCGACTGTGGGAGCAGACGGCAACCGTTCGTGCTCTACTCACTGTGCTGCTGGGCAGCCGAGAGCAAGCTCCGAAGAGGGTGCATTCAAATGGACCTTTAGGTATGAAAGCGAGGAGCGACAGCAATGATGGTGACACCGTTGCAAAGCTGACTGTGTGCTGAAGATGCCCAGCACATGCTTTCCCTCCTGGCTCTTCGGCTCTGAGAGCAGAGGCCAGACGTTCGTGCTCTACTGACTGTGCTGCTGGGCAGCCAAGAGCAACGAGCAGAGAAGTTGGATTCAAATGAACTTCTCGGTATGAAAGTGAGGAGCGACAGCAATGATGGAGGCACTGTTGCAAAGCTGACTGTGTGCAGAAGATTCAGAGCACCAGCTTTCCCTCCTGGCTCTTCGATTGTGGGAGCAGACGGCAACTGTTCGTGCTCTACTCACTGTGCTGCTGGGCAGCCGAGAGCAAGCTCCGAAGAGGGTGCATTCAAATGGACCTTTAGGTATGAAAGCGAGGAGCGACAGCAATGATGGTGACACCGTTGCAAAGCTGACTGTGTGCTGAAGATGCCCAGCACATGCTTTCCCTCCTGGCTCTTCGGCTCTGAGAGCAGAGGCCAGACGTTCGTGCTCTACTGACTGTGCTGCTGGGCAGCCAAGAGCAACGAGCAGAGAAGTTGGATTCAAATGAACTTCTCGGTATGAAAGTGAGGAGCGACAGCAATGATGGAGGCACTGTTGCAAAGCTGACTGTGTGCAGAAGATTCAGAGCACCAGCTTTCCCTCCTGGCTCTTCGATTGTGGGAGCAGACGGCAACTGTTCGTGCTCTACTCACTGTGCTGCTGGGCAGCCGAGAGCAAGCTCCGAAGAGGGTGCATTCAAATGGACCTTTAGGTATGAAAGCGAGGAGCGACAGCAATGATGGTGACACCGTTGCAAAGCTGACTGTGTGCTGAAGATGCCCAGAACATGCTTTCCCTCCCGGCTCTTCGGATCTGGGAGCAGACGGCAACCGTTCGTGCTCTACTCACTGTGCTGCTCGGCAGCCGAGAGAAAGCTCCGAAGAGGGTGCATTCAAATGGACCTTTAGGTATGAAAGCGAGGAGCGACAGCAATGATGGTGACACCGTTGCAAAGCTGACTGTGTGCAGAAGATTCAGAGCACT
>NW_026642738.1:0-1302 GCF_028554395.1 Pezoporus wallicus | reverse complement strand
ATGCTTCGATCTTGAGCTCGGAAAAAGCAATCCTTGAATGTCAACCAACTATCTTGGGTCTCTTTACCTTCAAGCAGCCTTGCCCATGGGATTTCCCCTAGCAATTGCTTGAAAAGGCCAAAGTTTGCCCTGCTAAAGTCCAGGGTTGCAATTCTACTTGGTATTCTACTAGTCCTGCCACACAAGATCCTGAACTCCACTGTGAAAAACTAGGGACTATGGTATTGTTTATTAAGATTTATGCTAAGCCTGATGTAAAGATTAGACAACAAAAGAAAAGATAACCGTGGTCGCTTGTGCAGATTAAACCAGACACCGCTTGCGCAAGTTTTGAGGAAATATCTGCAAGTTTTGAGGAAATATCTGCAAGATGTTCTAAAAAAACTGGCAGACATATGGGTGGGGGCAACTATTGCTTTGCTTAAGTGCTTTACTTGCATAAGTTGACACCAAAATTACTTACAAACCGCAAGACGCTTACTAAGGGCTTTTGCAAAATAATTCTAAAAATTATTGCACAGCAAGTTGAAGACCATATATGGAAAAGGATATCTAAAGGTAACCGAGGAGGACTTCAAGCCTTCAGCCTCAAGCAACTGGGGCATGCGCAGAGTACTCCGTTGAAGATACGAATGCGGAACTGGAGGAATGATAAAAAGGGACTGTTAGAACTGTTCAGTACGGCAGTTGTCGGAGCGCAGACTCCCCTGTCGTCCAGCGCTGTCTTTGCTCATATTCTACTTGCTATAATTAATAAAATTTCAATTGGATTATGATCCGTTGTGGTCCTAATTTATAACACCACCATCTCGTGGTCACTGCAACCAAGGCAGCCCTCAACTCTTACTGCTTCGACCAGACCCTCCTTGTTAGTGAGGATGAGATCCAGCAGCGCTCCTCTCCTGCTCGGCTCATCCACCATTTGCAGGAGGAAGTTATCATCCATACACTGGAGGAACCTCCTGGACTGCGGCTGGGTTGCTGAGTGGCCCTTCCAGCAAACATCAGGGAAGTTAAAATCCCCCACGACGACCACGGCCTGTGACTGTGAGGGCGCTCTCAGCGGCCTGTAGAAGGCCTCGTCAACTTCCTCACCCTGATCTGGTGGTCTGTAACAGACACCTACAACAGTATCCCCCCTGCCAGCCTGCCCCTTAATTCACACCCACAGACTCTCAACTCGCTCGTCATCTGTCCCTGGACAGAACTCGGTGCATTGTAGTTGCTCCCGCACATAAAGAGCAACCCCACCACCCTCCTTGTGGCACTGTGCAAGAAAAACAGCTGGGCTGGTCCTTGTGG
>NW_026642737.1:0-1278 GCF_028554395.1 Pezoporus wallicus | reverse complement strand
TCAGCACACAGTCAGCTTTGCAACGGTGTCACCATCATTGCTGTCGCTCCTCGCTTTCATACCTAAAGGTCCATTTGAATGCACCCTCTTCGGAGCTTGCTCTCGGCTGCCCAGCAGCACAGTGAGTAGAGCACGAACGGTCTGGCCGTCTGCTCCCAGAGCCGAAGAGCCAGGAGGGAAAGCATGTGCTGGGCATCTTCAGCACACAGTCAGCTTTGCAACGGTGTCACCATCATTGCTGTCGCTCCTCGCTTTCATACCTAAAGGTCCACTAGAATGCAACCTCTTCAGAGCTTGCTCTCGGCTGCCCAGCAGCACAGTGAGTAGAGCACGAACGGTCTGGCCTCTGCTCCCAGAGCCGAAGAGCCAGGAGGGAAAGCATGTGCTGGGCATCTTCAGCACACAGTCAGCTTTGCAACGGTGTCACCATCATTGCTGTCGCTCCTCGGTTTCATACCTAAAAGTCCATTTGAATGCAACCTCTCCAAAGCTGCGTCTCAGCTGCCCAGCAGCACAGCGAGTAGAGCACGAACGTCTGCCGTCTGCTCCCAGAGCCGAAGAGCCAGGAGGGAAAGCATGTGCTGGGCATCTTCAGCACACAGTCAGCTTTGCAACGGTGTCACCATCATTGCTGTCGCTCCTCGGTTTCAGAAGAACAAGACCATGTGAAACCAACAACAACAAAGCTAGGTCTAGGCTGCCCAGGGGCACAGTGATTAGAGCACGAACGTCTGGCCTCTGCTCCCAATGCCGAAGAGCCAGGAGGGAAAGCATGTGCTGGGCATCTTCAGCACACAGTCAGCTTTGCAACGGTGTCACCATCATTGCTGTCGCTCCTCGCTTTCATACCTAAAGGTCCATTTGAATGCACCCTCTTCGGAGCTTGCTCTCGGCTGCCCAGCAGCACAGTGAGTAGAGCATGAACGGTTGCCGTCTGCTCCCACAGTCGAAGAGCCAGGAGGGAAAGCATGTGCTGGGCATCTTCAGCACACAGTGAGCTTTGCAACGGTGTCACCATCATTGCTGTCGCTCCTCGCTTTCATACCTAAAAGTCCACTCGAATGCAACCTCTACGGAGCTTGCTCTGAGCTGCCAAGTAGCACAGCGATTAGAGCACGAACGTCTGGCCTCTGCTCCCAGAGCCGAAGAGCCAGGAGGGAAAGCATGTGCTGGGCATCTTCAGCACACAGTCAGCTTTGCAACGGTGTCACCATCATTGCTGTCGCTCCTCGCTTTCATACCTAAAGGTCCATTTGAATGCACCCTCTTCGGAGCTTG
>NW_026642736.1:0-1308 GCF_028554395.1 Pezoporus wallicus | reverse complement strand
ACACCCATGATACCCCCCCATTGACCCCCCCAGACCCGTTATAACCCCCCCCCAGACCCATGATAACCCCCCCATTGACCCCCCTTACCCCATTATAACCCCCCCATAGTACCCATAGACCCCCCCAGACCCTTGATAACCCCCCCATTGACCCCCCCAGACCCATTATAACCCCCCCAGACCCTTGATAACCCCCCCATAGACCCCCCCAGACCCATGATAACCCCCCCATAGTACCCATAGACCCCCCCAGACCCTTGATAACCCCCCCATTGCCCCCCCCAGACCCATTATAACCCCCCCAGACCCATGATAACCCCCCCATTGACCCCCCTTACCCCATTATAGCCCCCCCATAGTACCCATAGACCCCTCCAGATCCTTGATAACCACCCCATTGACCCCTTTTACCCCATTATAGCCCCCCCATAGTACCCATAGACCCCCCCAGATCCTTGATACCCCCCCATTGACCCCCCCCAGACCCATTATAACCCCCCCAGACCCATGATAACCCCCCCATTGACCCCTCCTTACCCCATTATAACCCCCCCATAGTACCCATAGACCCCCCTGCCCCATGATAACCCCCCCATTGACCCCTCTTATCCCATTATACCCCCCCAGACCCATGATACCCCCCCATTGACCCCCCCCAGACCCATGATAACCCCCCCATAGTACCCATAGACCCCCCCAGACCCATGATACCCCCCCATTGACCCCCCTTACCCCATTATAACCCCCCCATAGTACCCATAGACCCTCCCAGACCCATAATAACCCCCCCAGACCCTTGATAACCCCCCCATAGACCCCCCCCAGACCCTTGATAACCCCCCCATTGCCCCCCCCAGACCCATGATAACCCCACCAGACGCATGATAACCTCCCCATTGACCCCCCCCGGCCCCATTCTAACCCCCCCTTCCTCGCCCCATAGGTCCCTGCAGGCAGAATGACCGGTAGCAGCCCCGTGTCCCCGGCCTCCTCGGGCTCCCCCGGCAGCGTTTCCCCCCCTGCTTCCTCTCCTGCTGGACCCCCCCGGCCCGATGGACCCCCCGGACCCCCGGAACCCCCCAGCCTATGGGACAAGACCCACGCCGAGATCGCCGAGCAGGCCAAGCATGTGAGTGCACAACCCTATAGTAGCCAATGGAGAATCCCCCTTGGTTCTATAGGGTGGGTATTGGAGCGTGAACAACCCTATAGCAGCCAATGGAGAATCCCCACTGTTCTATAGGGTGGGTATTGGAGCGTGAACAACCCTATAGCAGCCAATGGAGAATCCCCACTGTTCTATAGGGT
>NW_026642735.1:0-13166 GCF_028554395.1 Pezoporus wallicus | reverse complement strand
CAGCTGAGAGACACCACCTGAGAATTTGGATTCAAATGGACTTTTAGGTATGAAACCGAGGAGAGACTGCAATGATGGTGACCCCGTTGCAAAGCTGCTTGTGTGCTGAAGAAGCAGAGCGCTAGCTTTCCCTGCTGCTCCTTCTGCCGTGTGAGCAGATGCCACTGTTCATTCTGTGCTGACTGTGTTGCTGCGCAGCAGAGAGCAGGCTCTGGACTGATTCCATTCAAATGCTTTTCCTGTATGAAAGTGAGCAGTGAAAGCAACGATGGAGGCACCAATGTAAAGGTGATTGTGTGCTGAACAGGTCCAGCACCAGCTTTCAATCCTGGCTCTTCTGCTGTGGGAGCAGAGGCCAAACGTTCGTGCTGTACTAACTGTGCTGCTGGGCAGCTGAGAGACACCACCTGAGAATTTGGATTCAAATGGACTTTTAGGTATGAAACCGAGGAGAGACTGCAATGATGGTGACCCCGTTGCAAAGCTGCTTGTGTGCTGAAGAAGCAGAGCACTAGCTTTCCCTGCTGGTCCTTCTGCCGTGTGAGCAGATGCCACTGTTCATTCTGTGCTGACTGTGTTGCTGCGCAGCAGAGAGCAGGCTCTGGACTGATTCCATTCAAATGCTTTTCCTGTATGAAAGTGAGCAGTGAAAGCAACGATGGATGCACCAATGTAAAGGTGATTGTGTGCTGAACAGGTCCAGCACCAGCTTTCAATCCTGGCTCTTCTGCTGTGGGAGCAGAGGCCAAACGTTCGTGCTGTACTCACTGTGCTGCTGGGCAGCTGAGAGAGACCACCTGAGAATTTGGATTCAAATGGACTTTTAGGTATGAAACCGAGGAGAGACATGAAACTGAGGAGAGACTGCAATGATGGTGACCCCGTTGCAAAGCTGCTTGTGTGCTGAAGAAGCAGAGCACTAGCTTTCCCTGCTGGTCCTTCTGCTGTGTGAGCAGATGCCACTGTTCATTCTGTGCTGACTGTGTTGCTGCGCAGCAGAGAGCAGGCTCTGGACTGATTCCATTCAAATGCTTTTCCTGTATGAAAGTGAGCAGTGAAAGCAACGATGGAGGCACCAATGTAAAAGGGATTGTGTGCTGAACAGGTCCAGCACCAGCTTTCAATCCTGGCTCTTCTGCTGTGGGAGCAGAGGCCAAACGTTCGTGCTGTACTCACTGTGCTGCTGGGCAGCTGAGAGAGACCACCTGAGAATTTGGATTCAAATGGACTTTTAGGTATGAAACCGAGGAGAGACTGCAATGATGGTGACCCCGTTGCAAAGCTGCTTGTGTGCTGAAGAAGCACAGCACTAGCTTTCCCTGCTGGTCCTTCTGCCGTGTGAGCAGATGCCACTGTTCATTCTGTGCTGACTGTGTTGCTGCGCAGCAGAGAGCAGGCTCTGGACTGATTCCATTCAAATGCTTTTCCTGTATGAAAGTGAGCAGTGAAAGCAACGATGGAGGCACCAATGTCTGATTCCATTCAAATGCTTTTCCTGTATGAAAGTGAGCAGTGAAAGCAACGATGGAGGCACCAATGTAAAGGTGATTGTGTGCTGAACAGGTCCAACACCAGCTTTCAATCCTGGCTCTTCTGCTGTGGGAGCAGAGGCCAAACGTTCGTGCTGTACTCACTGTGCTGCTGGGCAGCTGAGACCACCTGAGAATTTGGATTCAAATGGACTTTTAGGTATGAAACCGAGGAGAGACTTCAATGATGGTGACCCCGTTGCAAAGCTGCTTGTGTGCTGATGAAGCAGAGCACTAGCTTTCCCTGCTGCTCCTTCTGCCGTGTGAGCAGATGCCACTGTTCATTCTGTGCTGACTGTGTTGCTGCGCAGCAGAGAGCAGCCTCTGGACTGATTCCATTCAAATGCTTTTCCTGTATGAAAGTGAGCAGTGAAAGCAACGATGAATGCACCAATGTAAAAGGGATTGTGTGCTGAACAGGTCCAGCACCAGCTTTCAATCCTTGCTCTTCTGCTGTGGGAGCAGATGCCAAACGTTCGTGCTGTACTCACTGTGCTGCTGTGCAGCTGAGAGACACCACCTGAGAATTTGGATTCAAATGGACTTTTAGGTATAAAACCGAGGAGAGACTGCAATGATGGTGACCCCGTTGCAAAGCTGCTTGTGTGGTGAAGAAGCAGAGAACTAGCTTTCCCTGCTGCTCCTTCTGCCGTGTGAGCAGATGCCACTGTTCATTCTGTGCTGACTGTGTTGCTGCGCAGCAGAGAGCAGGCTCTGGACTGATTCCATTCAAATGCTTTTCCTGTATGAAAGTGAGCAGTGAAAGCAACGATGGAGGCACCAATGTAAAGGGGATTGTGTGCTGAACAGGTCCAGCACCAGCTTTCAATCCTGGCTTTCTGCTGTGGGAGCAGAGGCCAAACGTTCGTGCTGTACTCACTGTGCTGCTGGGCAGCTGAGACACACCACCTGAGAATTTGGATTCAAATGGACTTTTAGGTATGAAACCGAGGAGAGACTGCAATGATGGTGACCCCGTTGCAAAGCTGCTTGTGTGCTGAAGAGACACAGCACTTGCTTTCCCTGCTGGTCCTTCTGCCGTGTGAGCAGATGCCACTGTTCATTCTGTGCTGACTGTGTTGCTGCCAGCAGGGAGCAGGCTCTGGACTGATTCCATTCAAATGCTTTTCCTGTATGAAAGTGAGCAGTGAAAGCAACGATGAATGCACCAATGTGAAAGGGATTGTGTGCTGAACAGGTCCAGCACCAGCTTTCAATCCTGGCTCTTCTGCTGTGGGAGCAGAGGCCAAACGTTCGTGCTGTTCTCACTGTGCTGCTGGGCAGCTGAGAGACACCACCTGAGAATTTGGATTCAAATGGACTTTTAGGTATGAAGCCGAGGAGAGACTGCAATGATGGTGACCCCGTTGCAAAGCTGCTTGTGTGCTGAAGAAGCAGAGCACTAGCTTTCCCTGCTGGTCCTTCTGCCGTGTGAGCAGATGCCACTGTTCATTCTGTGCTGACTGTGTTGCTGCCAGCAGAGAGCAGGCTCTGGACTGATTCCATTCAAATGCTTTTCCTGTATGAATGTGAGCAGTGAAATCAGCGATGGAGGCACCAATGTTAAGGTGATTGTGTGCTGAACAGGTCCAGCACCAGCTTTCAATCCTGGCTCTTCTGCTGTGGGAGCAGATGCCAAACGTTCGTGCTGTACTCACTGTGCTGCTGGGCAGCTGAGAGAGACAACCTGAGAATTTGGATTCAAATGGACTTTTAGGTATGAAACCGAGGAGAGACTGCAATGATGGTGACCCCGTTGCAAAGCTGCTTGTGTGCTGAAGAAGCAGAGCACTAGCTTTCCCTGCTGGTCCTTCTGCCGTGTGAGCAGATGCCACTGTTCATTCTGTGCTGACTGTGTTGCTGCGCAGCAGAGAGCATCCTCTGGACTGATTCCATTCAAATGCTTTTCCTGTATGAAAGTGAGCAGTGAAAGCAACGATGAATGCACCAATGTAAAAGGGATTGTGTGCTGAACAGGTCCAGCACCAGCTTTCAATCCTGGCTCTTCTGCTGTGGGAGCAGAGGCCAAACGTTCGTGCTGTACTAACTGTGCTGCTGTGCAGCTGAGAGACACCACCTGAGAATTTGGATTCAAATGGACTTTTAGGTATGAAACCGAGGAGAGACTGCAATGATGGTGACCCCGTTGCAAAGCTGCTTGTGCTGAAGAGACTCAGCACTTGCTTTCCCTGCTGGTCCTTCTGCCGTGTGAGCAGATGCCACTGTTCATTCTGTGCTGTGTTGCTGCCAGCAGGGAGCAGGCTCTGGACTGATTCTATTCAAATGCTTTTCCTGTATGAGTGTTAGCAGTGAAAGCAACGATGGAGGCACCAATGTAAAGGGGATTGTGCTGAAGAGGTCTAGCACCATCTTTCAATCCTGGCTCTTCTGCTGTGGGAGCAGATGCCAAACGTTCGTGCTGTACTCACTGTGCTGCTGGGCAGCTGAGAGAGACCACCTGAGAATTTGGATTCAAATGGACTTTTAGGTATGAAACCGAGGAGAGACTGCAATGATGGTGACCCCGTTGCAAAGCTGCTTGTGTGCTGAAGAAGCAGAGCACTAGCTTTCCCTGCTGGTCCTTCTGCCGTGTGAGCAGATGCCACTGTTCATTCTGTGCTGACTGTGTTGCTGCGCAGCAGAGAGCAGGCTCTTGACTGATTCCATTCAAATGCTTTTCCTGTATGAAAGTGAGCAGTGAAAGCAACGATGGAGGCACCAATGTAAAGGGGATTGTGTGCTGAACAGGTCTAGCACCAGCTTTCAATCCTGGCTCTTCTGCTGTGGGAGCAGATGCCAAACGTTCGTGCTGTACTCACTGTGCTGCTGGGCAGCTGAGAGACACCACCTGAGAATTTGGATTCAAATGGACTTTTAGGTAGGAAACCGAGGAGAGACTGCAATGATGGTGACCCCGTTGCAAAGCTGCTTGTGTGCTGAAGAGACACAGCACTAGCTTTCCCTGCTGGTCCTTCTGCCGTGTGAGCAGATGCCACTGTTCATTCTGTGCTGTGTTGCTGCGCAGCAGAGAGCAGCCTCTGGACTGATTCCATTCAAATGCTTTTCCTGTATGAATGTGAGCAGTGAAAGCAACGATGGAGGCACCAATGTAAAGGTGATTGTGTGCTGAACAGGTCCAGCACCAGCTTTCAATCCTGGCTCTTCTGCTGTGGGAGCAGAGGCCAAACGTTTGTGCTGTACTAACTGTGCTGCTGGGCAGCTGAGAGACACCACCTGAGAATTTGGATTCAAATGGACTTTTAGGTATGAAACCGAGGAGAGACTGCAATGATGGTGACCCCGTTTCAAAGCTGCTTGTGTGCTGAAGAAGCAGAGCACTAGATTTCCCTGCTGCTCCTTCTGCCGTGTGAGCAGATGCCACTGTTCATTCTGTGCTGACTGTGTTGCTGCGCAGCAGTGAGCAGCCTCTGGACTGATTCCATTCAAATGCTTTTCCTGTATGAAAGTGAGCAGTGAAAGCAACGATGGAGGCACCAATGTAAAGGTGATTGTGTGCTGAACAGGTCCAGCCCCAGCTTTCAATCCTGGCTCTTCTGCTGTGGTAGCAGAGGCCAAACGTTCGTGCTGTACTCACTGTGCTGCTGGGCAGCTGAGAGACACTACCTGAGAATTTGGATTCAAATGGACTTTTAGGTATGAAACCGAGGAGAGACTGCAATGATGTTGACCCCGTTGCAAAGCTGCTTGTGTGCTGAAGAAGCAGAGCACTAGCTTTCCCTGCTGCTCCTTCTGCTGTGTGAGCAGATGCCACTGTTCATTCTGTGCTGTGTTGCTGCCAGCAGGGAGCAGGCTCTGGACTGATTCTATTCAAATGCTTTTCCTGTATGAGTGTTAGCAGTGAAAGCAACGATGGAGGCACCAATGTAAAGGGGATTGTGTGCTGAACAGGTCCAGCACCAGCTTTCAATCCTGGCTCTTCTGCTGTGGGAGCAGAGGCCAAACGTTCGTGCTGTACTCACTGTGCTGCTGGGCAGCTGAGAGACACCACCTGAGAATTCGGATTCAAATGGACTTTTAGGTATGGAGTTTCCCTGCTGCTCCTTCTGCCGTGTGAGCAGATGCCACTGTTCATTCTGTGCTGTGTTGCTGCCAGCAAAGAGCAGGCTCTGGACTGATTCCATTCAAATGCTTTTTCTTTATGAAAGTGAGCAGTGAAAGCAACGATGGAGGCACCAATGTAAAGGGGATTGTGTGCTGAACAGGTCCAGCACCAGCTTTCAATCCTGGCTCTTCTGCTGTGGGAGCAGAGGCCAAACGTTCGTGCTGTACTAACTGTGCTGCTGGGCAGCTGAGAGACACCACCTGAGAATTTGGATTCAAATGGACTTTTAGGTATGAAACCGAGGAGAGACTGCAATGATGGTGACCCCGTTGCAAAGCTGCTTGTGTGCTGAAGAAGCAGAGCACTAGCTTTCCCTGCTGCTCCTTCTGCCGTGTGAGCAGATGCCACTGTTCATTCTGTGCTGACTGTGTGCTGCGCAGCAGAGAGCAGGCTCTGGACTGATTCCATTCAAATGCTTTTCCTGTATGAATGTGAGCAGTGAAAGCAACGATGGAGGCACCAATGTAAAGGGATTGTGTGCTGAACAGGTCCAGCACCAGCTTTCAATCCTGGCTCTTCTGCTGTGGGAGCAGAGGCCAAACGTTCGTGCTGTACTCACTGTGCTGCTGGGCAGCTGAGAGACACCACCTGAGAATTTGGATTCAAATGGACTTTTAGGTATGAAACCGAGGAGAGACTGCAATGATGGTGACCCCGTTGCAAAGCTGCTTGTGTGCTGAAGAGACACAGCACTAGCTTTCCCTGCTGGTCCTTCTGCCGTGTGAGCAGATGCCACTGTTCATTCTGTGCTGACTGTGTTGCTGCGCAGCAGAGAGCAGGCTCTGGACTGATTCCATTCAAATGCTTTTCCTGTATGAAAGTGAGCAGTGAAAGCAACGATGGAGGCACCAATGTAAAGGGGATTGTGTGCTGAACAGGTCCAGCACCAGCTTTCAATCCTGGCTCTTCTGCTGTGGGAGCAGAGGCCAAACGTTCGTGCTGTACTCACTGTGCTGCTGGGCAGCTGAGAGACACCACCTGAGAATTTGGATTCAAATGGACTTTTAGGTATGAAACCGAGGAGAGACTGCAATGATGGTGACCCCGTTGCAAAGCTGCTTGTGTGCTGAAGAAGCAGAGCACTAGCTTTCCCTGCTGGTCCTTCTGCCGTGTGAGCAGATGCCACTGTTCATTCTGTGCTGACTGTGTTGCTGCGCAGCAGAGAGCAGGCTCTGGACTGATTCCATTCAAATGCTTTTCCTGTATGAAAGTGAGCAGTGAAAGCAACGATGGAGGCACCAATGTAAAGGGGATTGTGTGCTGAACAGGTCCAGCACCAGCTTTCAATCCTGGCTCTTCTGCTGTGGGAGCAGAGGCCAAACGTTCGTGCTGTACTCACTGTGCTGTGTTGCTGCGCAGCAGAGAGCAGGCTCTGGACTGATTCCATTCAAATGCTTTTCCTGTATGAAAGTGAGCAGTGAAAGCAACGATGGAGGCACCAATGTAAAGGGGATTGTGTGCTGAACAGGTCCAGCACCAGCTTTCAATCCTGGCTCTTCTGCTGTGGGAGCAGAGGCCAAACGTTCGTGCTGTACTCACTGTGCTGCTGGGCAGCTGAGAGACACCACCTGAGAATTTGGATTCAAATGGACTTTTAGGTATGAAACCGAGGAGAGACTGCAATGATGGTGACCCCGTTGCAAAGCTGCTTGTGTGCTCTGAGAATTCGGATTCAAATGGACTTTTAGGTATGAAACCGAGGAGAGACTGCAATGATGGTGACCCCGTTGCAAAGCTGCTTGTGTGCTGAAGAGACACAGCACTAGCTTTCCCTGCTGCTCCTTCTGCCGTGTGAGCAGATGCCACTGTTCATTCTGTGCTGACTGTGTTGCTGCGCAGCAGACAGCAGGCTCTGGACTGATTCCATTCAAATGCTTTTCCTGTATGAAAGTGAGCAGTGAAAGCAACGATGGAGGCACCAATGTAAAGGGGATTGTGTGCTGAACAGGTCCAGCACCAGCTTTCAATCCTGGCTCTTCTGCTGTGGGAGCAGAGGCCAAACGTTCGTGCTGTACTCACTGTGCTGCTGGGCAGCTGAGAGACACCACCTGAGAATTTGGATTCAAATGGACTTTTAGGTATGAAACCGAGGAGAGACTGCAATGATGGTGACCCCGTTGCAAAGCTGCTTGTGTGCTGAAGAAGCAGAGCACTAGCTTTCCCTGCTGCTCCTTCTGCCGTGTGAGCAGATGCCACTGTTCATTCTGTGCTGACTGTGTTCCTGCGCAGCAGAGAGGCTCTGGACTGATTCCATTCAAATGCTTTTCCTGTATGAAAGTGAGCAGTGAAAGCAACGATGGAGGCACCAATGTAAAGGGGATTGTGTGCTGAACAGGTCCAGCACCAGCTTTCAATCCTGGCTCTTCTGCTGTGGGAGCAGAGGCCAAACGTTCGTGCTGTACTCACTGTGCTGCTGGGCAGCTGAGAGACACCACCTGAGAATTTGGATTCAAATGGACTTTTAGGTATGAAACCGAGGAGAGACTGCAATGATGGTGACCCCGTTGCAAAGCTGCTTGTGTGCTGAAGAAGCAGAGCACTAGCTTTCCCTGCTGCTCCTTCTGCCGTGTGAGCAGATGCCACTGTTCATTCTGTGCTGACTGTGTTGCTGCGCAGCAGAGAGCAGGCTCTGGACTGATTCCATTCAAATGCTTTTCCTGTATGAAAGTGAGCAGTGAAAGCAACGATGGAGGCACCAATGTAAAGGGGATTGTGTGCTGAACAGGTCCAGCACCAGCTTTCAATCCTGGCTCTTCTGCTGTGGGAGCAGAGGCCAAACGTTCGTGCTGTACTCACTGTGCTGCTGGGCAGCTGAGAGACACCACCTGAGAATTTGGATTCAAATGGACTTTTAGGTATGAAACCGAGGAGAGACTGCAATGATGGTGACCCCGTTGCAAAGCTGCTTGTGTGCTGAAGAAGCAGAGCACTAGCTTTCCCTGCTGCTCCTTCTGCCGTGTGAGCAGATGCCACTGTTCATTCTGTGCTGACTGTGTTGCTGCGCACCAGAGAGAAGCCTCTGGACTGATTCCATTCAAATGATTTTCCTGTATGAAAGTGAGCAGTGAAAGCAACGATGGAGGCACCAATGTAAAGCGGATTGTGTGCTGAACAGGTCCAGCACCAGCTTTCAATCCTGGCTCTTCTGCTGTGGGAGCAGAGGCCAAACGTTCGTGCTGTACTCACTGTGCTGCTGGGCAGCTGAGAGACACCACCTGAGAATTTGGATTCAAATGGACTTTTAGGTATGAAACCGAGGAGAGACTGCAATGATGGTGACCCCGTTGCAAAGCTGCTTGTGTGCTGAAGAAGCAGAGCACTAGCTTTCCCTGCTGCTCCTTCTGCCGTGTGAGCAGATGCCACTGTTCATTCTGTGCTGACTGTGTTGCTGCGCAGCAGAGAGCAGGCTCTGGACTGATTCCATTCAAATGCTTTTCCTGTATGAAAGTGAGCAGTGAAAGCAACGATGGAGGCACCAATGTAAAGGGGATTGTGTGCTGAACAGGTCCAGCACCAGCTTTCAATCCTGGCTCTTCTGCTGTGGGAGCAGAGGCCAAACGTTCGTGCTGTACTCACTGTGCTGCTGGGCAGCTGAGAGACACCACCTGAGAATTTGGATTCAAATGGACTTTTAGGTATGAAACCGAGGAGAGACTGCAATGATGGTGACCCCGTTGCAAAGCTGCTTGTGTGCTGAAGAAGCAGAGCACTAGCTTTCCCTGCTGCTCCTTCTGCCGTGTGAGCAGATGCCACTGTTCATTCTGTGCTGACTGTGTTGCTGCGCAGCAGAGAGCAGGCTCTGGACTGATTCCATTCAAATGCTTTTCCTGTATGAAAGTGAGCAGTGAAAGCAACGATGGAGGCACCAATGTAAAGGGGATTGTGTGCTGAACAGGTCCAGCACCAGCTTTCAATCCTGGCTCTTCTGCTGTGGGAGCAGAGGCCAAACGTTCGTGCTGTACTCACTGTGCTGCTGGGCAGCTGAGAGACACCACCTGAGAATTTGGATTCAAATGGACTTTTAGGTATGAAACCGAGGAGAGACTGCAATGATGGTGACCCCGTTGCAAAGCTGCTTGTGTGCTGAAGAAGCAGAGCACTAGCTTTCCCTGCTGCTCCTTCTGCCGTGTGAGCAGATGCCACTGTTCATTCTGTGCTGACTGTGCTGCTGCGCAGCAGAGAGCAGGCTCTGGACTGATTCCATTCAAATGCTTTTCCTGTATGAAAGTGAGCAGTGAAAGCAACGATGGAGGCACCAATGTAAAGGGGATTGTGTGCTGAACAGGTCCAGCACCAGCTTTCAATCCTGGCTCTTCTGCTGTGGGAGCAGAGGCCAAACGTTCGTGCTGTAATAACTGTGCTGCTGGGCAGCTGAGAGACACCACCTGAGAATTTGGATTCAAATGGACTTTTAGGTATGAAACCGAGGAGAGACTGCAATGATGGTGACCCCGTTGCAAAGCTGCTTGTGTGCTGAAGAAGCAGAGCACTAGCTTTCCCTGCTGCTCCTTCTGCCGTGTGAGCAGATGCCACTGTTCATTCTGTGCTGACTGTGTTCCTGCGCAGCAGAGAGCAGGCTCTGGACTGATTCCATTCAAATGCTTTTCCTGTATGAAAGTGAGCAGTGAAAGCAACGATGGAGGCACCAATGTAAAGGGGATTGTGTGCTGAACAGGTCCAGCACCAGCTTTCAATCCTGGCTCTTCTGCTGTGGGAGCAGAGGCCAAACGTTCGTGCTGTACTCACTGTGCTGCTGGGCAGCTGAGAGACACCACCTGAGAATTTGGATTCAAATGGACTTTTAGGTATGAAACCGAGGAGAGACTGCAATGATGGTGACCCCGTTGCAAAGCTGTGCTGAAGAAGCAGAGCACTAGCTTTCCCTGCTGCTCCTTCTGCCGTGTGAGCAGATGCCACTGTTCATTCTGTGCTGACTGTGTTGCTGCGCAGCAGAGAGCAGGCTCTGGACTGATTCCATTCAAATGCTTTTCCTGTATGAAAGTGAGCAGTGAAAGCAACGATGGAGGCACCAATGTAAAGGGGATTGTGTGCTGAACAGGTCCAGCACCAGCTTTCAATCCTGGCTCTTCTGCTGTGGGAGCAGAGGCCAAACGTTCGTGCTGTACTCACTGTGCTGCTGGGCAGCTGAGAGACACCACCTGAGAATTTGGATTCAAATGGACTTTTAGGTATGAAACCGAGGAGAGACTGCAATGATGGTGACCCCGTTGCAAAGCTGCTTGTGTGCTGAAGAGACAGAGCACTAGCTTTCCCTGCTGGTCCTTCTGCCGTGTGAGCAGATGCCACTGTTCATTCTGTGCTGACTGTGTTGCTGCGCAGCAGAGAGCAGTGGACTGATTCCATTCAAATGCTTTTCCTGTATGAATGTGAGCAGTGAAAGCAACGATGGAGGCACCAATGTAAAGGTGATTGTGTGCTGAACAGGTCCAGCACCAGCTTTCAATCCTGGCTCTTCTGCTGTGGGAGCAGAGGCCAAACGTTCGTGCTGTACTCACTGTGCTGCTGGGCAGCTGAGAGACACCACCTGAGAATTTGGATTCAAATGGACTTTTAGGTATGAAACCGAGGACAGACTGGCTGCAGCAGAGAGCAGGCTCTGGACTGATTCCATTCAAATGCTTTTCCTGAATGAATGTGAGCAGTGAAAGCAACGATGGAGGCACCAATGTAAAGGTGATTGTGTGCTGAACAGGTCCAGCACCAGCTTTCAATCCTGGCTCTTCTGCTGTGGGAGCAGAGGCCAAACGTTCGTGCTGTACTCACTGTGCTGCTGGGCAGCTGAGAGACACCACCTGAGAATTTGGATTCAAATGGACTTTTAGGTATGAAACCGAGGAGAGACTGCAATGATGGTGACACCGTTGCAAAGCTGCTTGTGTGCTGAAGAGGCCCAGCACTAGCTTTCCCTGCTGGTCCTTCTGCCGTGGGAGCAGATGCCACTGTTCATTCTGTGCTGACTGTGTTGCTGCGCAGCAGAGAGCAGGCTCTGGACTGATTCCATTCAAATGCTTTTCCTGAATGAATGTGAGCAGTGAAAGCAACGATGGAGGCACCAGTGTAAAAGGGATTGTGTGCTGAACAGGTCCAGCACCAGCTTTCAATCCTGGCTCTTCTGCTGTGGGAGCAGAGGCCAAACGTTCGTGCTGTACTCACTGTGCTGCTGGGCAGCTGAGAGACACCACCTGAGAATTTGGATTCAAATGGACTTTTAGGTATGAAACCGAGGAGAGACTGCAATGATGGTGACCCCGTTGCAAAGCTGCTTGTGTGCTGAAGAGGCCCAGCACTAGCTTTCCCTGCTGGTCCTTCTGCCGTGTGAGCAGATGCCACTGTTCATTCTGTGCTGACTGTGTTGCTGCGCAGCAGAGAGCAGGCTCTGGACTGATTCCATTCAAATGCTTTTCCTGTATGAATGTGAGCAGTGAAAGCAACGATGGAGGCACCAATGTAAAGGTGATTGTGTGCTGAACAGGTCCAGCACCAGCTTTCAATCCTGGCTCTTCTGCTGTGGGAGCAGAGGCCAAACGTTCGTGCTGTACTCACTGTGCTGCTGGGCAGCTGAGAGACACCACCTGAGAATTTGGATTCAAATGGACTTTTAGGTATGAAACCGAGGAGAGACTGCAATGATGGTGACCCCGTTGCAAAGCTGCTTGTGTGCTGAAGAGGCCCAGCACTAGCTTTCCCTGCTGGTCCTTCTGCCGTGTGAGCAGATGCCACTGTTCATTCTGTGCTGACTGTGTTGCTGCCAGCAGAGAGCAGGCTCTGGACTGATTCCATTCAAATGCTTTTCCTGTATGAATGTGAGCAGTGAAAGCAACGATGGAGGCACCAATGTAAAGGTGATTGTGTGCTGAACAGGTCCAGCACCAGCTTTCAATCCTGGCTCTTCTGCTGTGGGAGCAGAGGCCAAACGTTCGTGCTGTACTCACTGTGCTGCTGGGCAGCTGAGAGACACCACCTGAGAATTTGGATTCAAATGGACTTTTAGGTATGAAACCGAGGAGAGACTGCAATGATGGTGACCCCGTTGCAAAGCTGCTTGTGTGCTGAAGAGACCCAGCACTAGCTTTCCCTGCTGGTCCTTCTGCCGTGTGAGCAGATGCCACTGTTCATTCTGTGCTGACTGTGTTGCTGCGCAGCAGAGAGCAGGCTCTGGACTGATTCCATTCAAATGCTTTTCCTGTATGAAAGTGAGCAGTGAAAGCAACGATGGAGGCACCAATGTAAAGGTGATTGTGTGCTGAACAGGTCCAGCACCAGCTTTCAATCCTGGCTCTTCTGCTGTGGGAGCAGAGGCCAAACGTTCGTGCTGTACTCACTGTGCTGCTGGGCAGCTGAGAGACACCACCTGAGAATTTGGATTCAAATGGACTTTTAGGTATGAAACCGAGGAGAGACTGCAATGATGGTGACCCCGTTGCAAAGCTGCTTGTGTGCTGAAGAGACACAGCCCTAGCTTTCCCTGCTGGTCCTTCTGCTGTGTGAGCAGA
>NW_026642734.1:0-1275 GCF_028554395.1 Pezoporus wallicus | reverse complement strand
TACCATGCCCTACTGTTTCGTACTGTGCCGTACCGTTCCGTGCCGTACCATACCATGTCATTTCATTTCATTTCATTTCATTTCATTTCATTTCATGCCGTACCGTTGCGTACTGTACTGTGCCCTACCGTGCCGCGCGATACTGTACCATGCCCTACCGTTTCGTACCATGCTGTACCGTTCCGTACCGTACCATTCCATATAATTTAATTATATGTAATTTCATTTCATTTCATTTCATTTCATTTCATTTCATTTCATTTCATTTCATGTCCATTTGATGTCATTTTGTGCCGTATGGTGCCGTACCGTTCCGTGCCATACCGTACCATGGCATTTCATTTCATTTCATTTCATTTCATTTCATTTCATTTCATTTCATTTTGTGCCGCACCATTCCGTAGTGTCCTGTGCCGTACCGTGCCGCGCGATACCGTACCATGCCCTACCATTTCGTACCATGCCATACCGTTCCGTACGGTACCGTACCATATAATTTAATTATATGTAATTTCATTTCATTTCATTTCATTTCTATTTGATGCCACTTTGTGTTGTACGGTGCCGTACCGTTACGTGCCGTACCGTGCCCTACTGTGCCGCACCATTCCGTAACCTGCCGTACCGTTTCATACCTTGCCATACCGTTCCGTGACGTACTGTACCATGACATTTCATTTCATTTCATGTCGATTTGATGTCATTTTGTGCCATACAGTGCCGTTCTGTACCGTCCTGTGCTGTACTGTGCCGCGCCATACCGTACCATGCCCTACCATTTTGTAACGTGTCGTGCCGTTCCGTACTGTACCGTACCATATAATTTAATTATATGTAATTTCATTTCCTTTCCTTTCCTTTCATTTCCATTTGATGTCATTTTGTGCCGTACAGTGCCGTACCGTTGCGTATCGTACTGTGCTGTTCAGTGCCGCGCGACACCGAACCCTGCCCCAACGTTTTGTACCGTGCCGTACCGTTCCGTGCTGTACCGTACCATGTCATTTCATTTCATTTCATTTCATTTCATTTCATTTCATCTCATTTCATTTCATGTCCATTTGATGTCATTTTGTGCCGTACCGTTCCGTAGTGTACTGTGCCGTACCGTGCCGCGCGATACCGTACCATGCCCTAGTGTTTCGTACTGTGCCGCACCGTTCCGTGCCGTACCGTACCATGTCATTTCATTTCATTTCATTTCATTTCATTTCATTTCATTTCATGCCGTACCGTTGCGTACTGTACTGTGCCGTACCATGCCGTGCGATACTG
>NW_026642733.1:0-1278 GCF_028554395.1 Pezoporus wallicus | reverse complement strand
GGGGGCCTAATGGGGACAGGGACCCCCCCACCATGACATAATGGGTGAATGGGGACCCCCCCATGAATGGGGCCTGAATGGGGACTAATGGGGACAGGGACCCCCCCATGGGGTGAATGGGGTCTGAATGGGGCCTAATGGGGACAGGGACCCCCCCATGGGGTGAATGGGGTCTGAATGGGGCCTAATGGGGACAGGGACCCCCCCACCATAGACATAATGGGGTTCAGTGGGGACAGGGACCCCCCCCATGGGGTGAATGGGGTCTGAATGGGGCCTAATGGGGACAGGGACCCCCCCCATGGGGTGAATGGGGCCTCAATGGGAACTAACGGGGACAGGGACACCCCCCCATTGACATAATGGGGACAGGGACCCCCCCATGGGGTAAATGGGGCCTGAATGGGGCCTAATGGGGACAGGGACCCCCCCATGGGGTGAATGGGGTCTGAATGGGGCCTAATGGGGACAGGGACCCCCCACCATAGACATAATGGGGTTCAGTGGGGACAGGGACCCCCCCCATGGGGTGAATGGGGCCTGAATGGGGACTAATGGGGACAGGGACCCCCCCATGGGGTGAATGGGGTCTGAATGGGGACTAATGGGGACAGGGACCCCCCCCATGGGGTGAATGGGGTCTGAATGGGGACTAATGGGGACAGGGACCCCCCCATGGGGTGAATGGGGTCTGAATGGGGCCTAATGGGGACAGGGACCCCTCCACCATAGACATAATGGGGTTCAGTGGGGACAGGGACCCCCCCCATGGGGTGAGTCAGGGTGCTGGGGGGGCTATGGGGGTCAGGGTGTTGGGGGGGCTATGGGGGACAGGGTTCTGTGGGGGGCTATGGGGGTCAGGGTGTTGGGGGGGCTACGGGGTTCAGGGTGCTGGGGGGGCTATGGGGGTCAGGGTGTTGGGGGGGCTATGGGGGACAAGGGGCTATGGGGTGCTGTGGGGGACAGGGGACTGGGAGGTGCTATGGGGGACAGGGGGGCTATGGGGTGCTGTGGCGGACAGGGTTTGTGGGGGGCTATGGGGGTCACGGGGCTATGGGGTGCTATGGAGCACAGGGGGCTATGGGGGGTCAGGGTGCTGGGGGGGGGCTATGGGGGACAGGGAGCTGTGGGGGGCTATGGGGGACAGGGGTCTGGGGGGGGCTGGGGGGGGGGGGGGGTCTGTGGGGGCTATGGGGGACTGGGGGCGGGGGTCAGGGGTGGGGGGCTGTGGGGGACAGAGTTTCTGTGGGGGGCTGTGGAGGATAGGGGGGGGGCTAT
>NW_026642732.1:0-1273 GCF_028554395.1 Pezoporus wallicus | reverse complement strand
CTAACCCACTTTTGACAAGTTCTAACCCCTTTTAATCCATTTTTGGCAGTTTCTATCCTATTTTTGCCACGTTTAAGCTCCTTTTAAGCTTTTTTTTTCCTTGCTAATTTTTGCCCAATTCTTTCCTGGTTTCAGAGTTTTTCCCTCATTTCTAACCCATTTTGCCCCATTTCTATCAAATTTAAACCGCTTTTTTCCCCCCGTTTGCTATGCATTCTTGTTACTTTCTTAAACGTTTTAAGCCACTTTTGGCCATTGCTAACCCTTTTTTTTATTTCCATTTTCTAAGTCGTTTTAAGCATTTTTTGGTTTCTTTTCCTAACCCAAATTTCTCAATTTCTAACCATTTTTAAGTTATTTTTCCCCTTTCCTAACCCACTTTTGTCAAGTTCTAACCCCTTTTAATCCATTTTTGGCAGTTTCTATCCTATTTTTGCCACGTTTAAACACCTTTTAAGCTTTTTTTTTCCTTGCTAATTTTTGCCCAATTCTTTCCTGGTTTCAGAGTTTTTCGCTCATTTCTAACCCATTTTTCCCCATTTCTATCAAATTGAAACCAGTTTTTCCCCCGTTTGCTATGCATTCTTGTTACTTTCTTAAACGTTTTAAGCCACTTTTGGCCATTACTAACCCTTTTTTTATTTCCATTTTCTAAGTCGTTTTAAGCATTTTTTGGTTTCTTTTCCTAACCCAAATTTCTCAATTTCTAACCATTTTTAAGTTATTTTTCCCCTTTCCTAACCCATTTTTGTCAAGTTCTAACCCCTTTTAATCCATTTTTGGCAGTTTCTATCCTATTTTTGCCACGTTTAAACACCTTTTAAGCTTTTTTTTCCTTGCTAATTTTTGCCCAATTCTTTCCTGGTTTCAGAGTTTTTCCTCATTTCTAACCCATTTTTCCCCATTTCTATCAAATTTAAACCAGTTTTTCCCCCGTTTGCTATGCATTCTTGTTACTTTCTTAAACGTTTTAAGCCACTTTTGGCCATTACTAACCCTTTTTTTATTTCCATTTTCTAAGTCGTTTTAAGCATTTTTTGGTTTCTTTTCCTAACCCAAATTTCTCAATTTCTAACCATTTTTAAGTTATTTTTCCCCTTTCCTAATCCACTTTTGTCAAGTTCTAACCCCTTTTAATCCATTTTTGGCAGTTTCTACCCTATTTTTGCCACGTTTCATCCCCTTTTAAGCTTTTTTTTTTCTCCTTGCTGTTTTTTGCCCAATTCTTTCCTGGTTTCAGAGTTTTTCCCTCATTTCTAACCCATTTTGCCCC
>NW_026642730.1:0-1302 GCF_028554395.1 Pezoporus wallicus | reverse complement strand
TGGGGTGCTATAGGTCTCTATGGGGTGCTATAGGGCTCCATGGGGTGCTATAGGGCTCCATGGGGTGCTATAGGGCTCCATGGGGTGCTATAGGGCTCCATGGGGTGCTATAGGTCTCTATGGGGTGCTATAGGGCTCTATGGGGTGCTATAGGGCGCTATGGGGTGCTATAGGTCTCTATGGGGTGCTATAGGGCTCCATGGGGTGCTATAGGGCTCTATGGGGTGCTATAGGTCTCTATGGGGTGCTATAGGGCTCCATGGGGTGCTATAGGGCTCTATGGGGTGCTATAGGGCTCCATGGGGTGCTATAGGGCACTATGGGTGCTATAGGTCTCTATGGGGTGCTATAGGTCTCTATGGGGTGCTATAGGGCTCCATGGGGTGCTATAGGTCTCTATGGGGTGCTATAGGTCTCTATGGGGTGCTATAGGGCACTCTATGGGGTGCTATAGGTCTCATGGGGTGCTCTATGGGGTGCTATAGGGCACATGGGGTGCTATAGGTCTAGCTCTATGGGGTGCTATAGGTCTCTATGGGGTGCTATAGGGCTCTATGGGGTGCTATAGGGCTCTATGGGGTGCTATAGGGCTCCATGGGGTGCTATAGGTCTCTATGGGGTGCTATAGGGCTCTATGGGGTGCTATAGGTCTCTATGGGGTGCTATAGGTCTCTATGGGGTGCTATAGGGCTCTATGGGGTGCTATAGGGCTCCATGGGGTGCTATAGGTCTCTATGGGGTGCTATAGGGCTCCATGGGGTGCTATAGGTCTCTATGGGGTGCTATAGGTCTCTATGGGGTGCTATAGGTCTCTATGGGGTGCTATAGGTCTCTATGGGGTGCTATAGGGCTCCATGGGGTGCTATAGGTCTCTATGGGGTGCTATAGGTCTCTATGGGGTGCTATAGGGCTCCATGGGGTGCTATAGGTCTCTATGGTGCTATAGGGCTCCATGGGGTGCTATAGGGCTCTATGGGGTGCTATAGGTCTCCATGGGGTGCTATAGGTCATGGGGTGCTATAGGGCTCTATGGGGTGCTATAGGTCTCTATGGGGTGCTATAGGGCTCTATGGGGTGCTATAGGTCTCTATGGGGTGCTATAGGTCTCCGTGGGGTGCTATAGGTCTCTATGGGGTGCTATAGGGCTCCATGGGGTGCTATAGGGCTCTATGGGGTGCTATAGGTCTCTATGGGGTGCTATAGGGCTCCATGGGGTGCTATAGGGCTCTATGGGGTGCTATAGGGCTCCATGGGGCCGCTCTGGCTCCGTACACGCTGTTCTTGAGGATGTCGGAGTGGATC
>NW_026642729.1:0-1270 GCF_028554395.1 Pezoporus wallicus | reverse complement strand
TGGGTGCCCATTGACCCCATTGGGTGCCCATTGACCCCATGGGATGCCCATTGACCCCATTGGGTGCCCATTGACCCCATTGGGTGCCACTGACCCCATTGGGTGCCATTGACCCCATTGGGTGCCCATCGACCCCAGTGGGTGCCAATAGACCCCATTGGGTGCAATGGACCCCATGGGGTGCCATTGACCCCATTGGGTGCCCATTGACCCCATGGGATGCCCATTGACCATTGGGTGCCCATTGACCCCATTGGGTGCCACTGACACCCTTGGGTGCCCATTGACCCCATTGAGTGCCCATTGATCCCTATTGGGTGCCCATTGACCCCATTGGGTGCCCATTGACCCCATTGGGTGCCACTGACCCCATTGGGTGCCATTGACCCCATTGGGTGCCCATCGACCCCATTGGGTGCCCATTGACCCCATTGGGTGCCCATTGACCCCATTGGGCACCCATTGACCCCATTGGGTGCCATTGACCCCATTGGGTGCCCATTGACCCCATTGGGTGCCATTAACCCCATTGGGTGCCCATTAATCCCATTGGGTGCCCATTGGGTGCCCATGTCCCCCCCACCAGTGACTCTTGGGTTTGGCGCCCCCCCAAGCAACGCGTCAAGTCCCCAGTGAAGATCGGGGTGTTCCTGAGCATCAGCAGGTACCAGCCCCACATCTATGGGTCCAGTGTGCCCCAGCCCCACATCTATGGGTCCAGTGTGTCCCCAGCCCCACATCTAAAGGTCCAACGGGCCCCCCACCCCACCAGCTATGGGTTCAATACATCCCCAGCCCCACATCCATGGGGCCAATGTGCCCCCAGCCCCACACCTATGGGTCCAATGTGTTCCCAGCCCCACATCTATGGGTCCCAATGTCCCTGACTCACATCTATGGGTCCAACGGGCCCCCAGCCCCACATCTATGGGTCCAATGCACCCCAGCCCCACATCCATGGGTCCCAATGTTCCTGCCCCACATCTGTCTCTGCCCTACAGCTCCTCCACCAGCCCCACTTCAGGCCCATTGATTCACCACTATGAGGTGAGAGCCGGGTGTGGGGCACAGCCCCATAAGTGTGGGGCAGGAGATGGTGCCCCCCCCTCAAGGCCCTTCTCTGCCCCATAGGTGAAGTTATGGGGCCAAAGGGGCCTCCCATCAACGCCACCTTCCTGGTACCCACGGGGCGCTGGGGAACACCCTGCTATGGGGCAGGCTGGAGCTGACCCATAACCAGGTGAGGACGGCCCTTATAGACCCTCATAGA
>NW_026642728.1:0-12918 GCF_028554395.1 Pezoporus wallicus | reverse complement strand
CCCCATCCCCACCCTATGGGTCCATCGCCTCCCACATCCCCACCCTATGGGTCCATCCCCACCCCATGGAGCCTCCCCCCCCATCCCCACCCTATGGGTCCATCCCCACCCCATGGAGCCTCCCCCCCACATCCCCACCCTATGGCTCCATCACATCCTCATCCCCACCCCGAACCCTATGGGGCCGCCCCATTACCCCCCGCTATGGGGCCTCACCTCGAGCTGGGGGTGGTCGGGGGCCAGGGGCACGAAGCGGGGCCGGCTGTGGCTGCACCAGAGGGGCAGCGGGCGCTTGCGGTTGACGCCGAAGGGTTCGTAGCCCTCCTGCAGGCCGCAGATGGTGAAGAACCGCAGGGAGCTCACGTCCTGGCCCAGGTTCAGCAGCCCCTCCTGCCCCGGGCCCAGGCTGCACACGGGCACAAAGCCTATGGGGAACGGGGACACTCAGAGGGTGCCCATTGGACCTCTGTAGAGCACCCATTGAACCTCTATAGAGCACCCATTGAACCTCTATAGAGCACCCATTGAACCTCTATAGAGCACCCATTGAACCTCTATAGAGCACCCATTGAACCTCTATAGAGCACCCATTGAACCTCTATAGAGCACCCATTGAACCTCTATAGAGCACCCATTGAACCTCTATAGAGCACCCATTGAACCTCTATAGAGCATCCATTGAACCTCTATAGAGCACCCATTGAACCTCTAAAGAGCACCCATTGAACCTCTATAGAGCACCCATTGAACCTCTATAGAGCATCCATTGAACCTCTATAGAGCATCCATTGAACCTCTGTAGAGCATCCATTGGACCTCTATAGAGCACCCATTGAACCTCTATAGAGCATCCATTGAACCTCTGTAGAGCATCCATTGAACCTCTGTAGGGTGCCCATTGAACCTCTATAGGGCACCCATTGAACCTCTATAGAGCATCCATTGAACCTCTGTAGAGCACCCATTGAACCTCTATAGGGCACCCATTGAACCTCTATAGAGCATCCATTGAACCTCTGTAGAGCACCCATTGAACCTCTATAGAGCATCCATTGAACCTCTATAGGGCACCCATTGAACCTCTATAGGGCACCCATTGAACCTCTATAGAGCATCCATTGAACCTCTGTAGAGCACCCATTGAACCTCTATAGAGCATCCATTGAACCTCTATAGAGCACCCATTGAACCTCTATAGAGCATCCGTTGAACCTCTATAGAGCATCCGTTGAACCTCTATAGAGCATCCATTGAACCTCTATAGAGCATCCATTGAACCTCTATAGAGCATCCATTGAACCTCTATAGGGTGCCCATTGAACCTCTGTAGGGCGCCCATTGAATGTCTACAGGGAGCTCACGTCCTGGCCCAGGTTCAGCAGCCCCTCCTGCCCCGGGCCCAGGCTGCACACGGGCACGAAGCCTATGGGGAACGGGGACACTCAGAGGGTGCCCGTTGGACCTCTATAGGGCGCCCATTGGACCTCTATAGAGCATCCATTGAACCTCTATAGAGCACCCATTGAACCTCTATAGAGCACCCATTGAACCTCTATAGAGCATCCATTGAACCTCTATAGAGCATCCATTGAACCTCTATAGAGCACCCATTGAACCTCTATAGAGCACCCATTGAACCTCTATAGAGCATCCATTGAACCTCTATAGAGCATCCATTGAACCTCTATAGAGCACCCATTGAACCTCTATAGAGCACCCATTGAACCTCTATAGAGCACCCATTGAACCTCTATAGAGCACCCATTGAACCTCTATAGAGCATCCATTGAACCTCTATAGAGCATCCATTGAACCTCTATAGAGCATCCATTGAACCTCTATAGAGCATCCATTGAACCTCTATAGAGCATCCATTGAACCTCTATAGAGCACCCATTGAACCTCTATAGAGCATCCATTGAACCTCTATAGAGCATCCATTGAACCTCTATAGAGCATCCATTGAACCTCTATAGAGCATCCATTGAACCTCTATAGAGCATCCATTGAACCTCTATAGAGCACCCATTGAACCTCTATAGAGCACCCATTGAACCTCTATAGAGCACCCATTGAACCTCTATAGAGCATCCACTGACCCTCTATAGAGCACCCATTGAACCTCTATAGAGCATCCATTGAACCTCTATAGAGCATCCATTGAACCTCTATAGAGCATCCATTGAACCTCTGTAGGGCGCCCATTGAACCTCTATAGAGCATCCATTGAACCTCTGTAGGGCGCCCATTGAACCTCTATAGAGCACCCATTGAACCTCTATAGAGCATCCATTGAACCTCTATAGAGCATCCATTGAACCTGTATAGAGCATCCATTGAATCTTTATAGAGCATCCATTGAACCTCTATAGAGCATCCATTGAACCTCTATAGGGCACCCATTGAACCTCTATAGGGTGCCCATTGAACCTCTATAGAGCATCCATTGAACCTCTATAGAGCATCCATTGAACCTCTATAGGGTGCCCATTGGACCTCTATAGAGCATCCATTGAACCTCTATAGAGCATCCATTGAACCTCTATAGAGCATCCATTGAACCTCTATAGGGTGCCCATTGGACCTCTATAGAGCATCCATTGAACCTCTATAGAGCATCCATTGAACCTCTATAGGGTGCCCATTGGACCTCTATAGAGCATCCATTGAACCTCTATAGAGCATCCATTGAACCTCTATAGAGCATCCATTGAACCTCTATAGGGCACCCATTGATCCTCTATAGAGCATCCATTGATCCTCTATAGAGCATCCATTGATCCTCTATAGAGCATCCATTGAACCTCTATAGGGCATCCATTGAACCTCTGTAGAGCATCCATTGAACCTCTATAGAGCATCCATTGAACCTCTGTAGGGCGCCCATTGAACCTCTATAGGGCATCCATTGAACCTCTGTAGAGCATCCATTGAACCTCTATAGAGCACCCATTGAACCTCTATAGAGCATCCATTGAACCTCTATAGAGCATCCATTGAACCTCTATAGGGCACCCATTGATCCTCTATAGAGCATCCATTGATCCTCTATAGAGCATCCATTGATCCTCTATAGAGCATCCATTGAACCTCTATAGGGCATCCATTGAACCTCTGTAGAGCATCCATTGAACCTCTATAGAGCATCCATTGAACCTCTGTAGGGCGCCCATTGAACCTCTATAGGGCATCCATTGAACCTCTGTAGAGCATCCATTGAACCTCTATAGAGCATCCATTGAACCTCTGTAGGGCGCCCATTGAACCTCTATAGGGCATCCATTGAACCTCTGTAGAGCATCCATTGAACCTCTATAGAGCATCCATTGAACCTCTATAGAGCATCCATTGAACCTCTATAGGGCACCCATTGAACCTCTATAGGGCGCCCACTGGACCTCTATAGAGCACCCACTAGACCTCTATAGGGCACCCACTGAACCTCTACAGAGTGCCCATTGAACCTCTATGGAGCACCCACTGGACCCCCATATGGCACCCATTGGACCTCCATATGGCACCCACTGCACCCCTCATAGAGCACCCACTGCACCCCCCATATGGCACCCACTGCACCCCCCATAGAGCACCCACTGCACCCCCCATATGGCACCCACTGCACCCCCCATATGGCACCCACTGCACCCCCCATAGAGCACCCACTGCACCCCCCATAGAGCACCCATTGCACCCCCATGGGACCCCCACCTTCGCCCACGTCGAAGCCCTTGAAGGCCACCTCGGAGCCGGCGTCGCTGATGAGGAGCTCGCCGTTGAGCGTGAAGCTGATGTGGGCCTCGGCCAGGTCGATCATGCAGCCAACCACGTCCCCCCCCTGCCAGGCCCGCCCGAAGGGCTCGCTCCCCACGTGCCACCGCTGAGCCTGCGGGGGGCCAGGCCGTCACGGGGGGCGTGGGGAGCTATGGGGTGATGGGGGAGATGGGGGAGATGGGGTGATGGGGGTGATGGGGGAGATGGGGTGATGGGGGGAGATGGGGTGATGGGGACTAGGGGGTGATGGGGACTATGGGATGATGGGGTTATGGGGGGTGATGGGGGCTATGGGGTGATGGGGAGTGATGGGGGAGATGGGGTTATGGGGGCTATGGGGGGAGATGGGGTGATGGAGACTAGGGGGTGATGGGGACTATGGGATGATGGGGTTATGGGGGGTGATGGGGGAGATGGGGTTATGGGGGTGATGGGGGAGATGGGGTTATGGGGGGAGATGGGGTGATGGGGACTAGGGGGTGATGGGGACTATGGGATGATGGGGTGATGGGGGAGATGGGGTTATGGGGGCTATGGGGGGAGATGGGGTGATGGGGACTAGGGGGTGATGGGGACTATGGGGTTATGGGGGGAGATGGGGGAGATGGGGTTATGGGGGGAGATGGGGTGATGGAGACTAGAGGGTGATGGGGACTATGGGATGATGGGGTTATGGGGGTGATGGGGGAGATGGGGTTATGGGGGGAGATGGGGTGATGGAGACTAGAGGGTGATGGGGACTATGGGATGATGGGGTTATGGGGGGTGATGGGGAGTGATGGGGGCTATGGGGGAGATGGGGAGCTATGGGGTGATGGGGGAGATGGGGTGATGGGGACTATGAGGTGATGGGGGAGAGCGGGTGATGGGGGAGATGGGGTGAGATGGGTGATGGGGGCTATGGGGTGATGGGGGAGATGGGGAGCTATGGGGTGATGGGGGAGATGGGGACTATGGGGGGAGATGGGGTTATGGGGGGAGATGGGGGCTATGGAGTGATGGGGAAGATGGGGGCTATGGGGTGATGGGGGCGATGGGGGCCATAGGGTGATGGGGACATGGGGTGGCCCAAGGGGTTCCCAAGCGGTTCCCAATGGTTCCCCCTGTGTTCCCAATGGGGTCCCAAAGGGTTCCCAATGGGTTCCCAATGGTTCCCCCTGTGTTCCCAATGGGGTCCCAAAGGGTTCCCAATGGGTTCCCAATGGTTCCCCATGTGTTCCCAATGGGGTCCCAAAGGGGTCCCAAGCGGTTCCCAATGGTTCCCCATGTGTTCCCAATGGGGTCCCAAAGGGTTCCCAATGGTTCCCCCTGTGTTCCCAATGATGTCCCAAAGGGTTCCCAATGGTTCCCCCTGTGTTCCCAACGATACCCCAAAGGGTTCCCAATGTTTCACCATGTGTTCCCAATGATACCCCAGAGGGTTCCCAATGGTTCCCCATGTGTTCCCAATGATATCCCAATGGTTCCCCAATGATTCCCAATGGTCCCCAATGGTTCCCCCATGTGTTCCCAACGATACCCCAAAGGGTTCCCAATGGGTTCCCAATGATGTCCCAATGGTTCCCCAATGATTCCCAATGATATCCCAATGGTTCCCCATGTGTTCCCAATGATATCCCAATGATATCCCAGTGGTTCCCCAATGGTTCCCAATGGTTCCCCCTGTGTTCCCAACGATACCCCAAAGGGTTCCCAATGTTTCCCCATGTGTTCCCAATGATACCCCAGAGGGTTCCCAATGGGTTCCCAATGATATCCCAATGGTTCCCCAATGATATCCCAATGATATCCCAATGGTTCCCCAATGGTTCCCAATGGCCCCAATGGTTCCCCCTGTGTTCCCAATGGGTTCCCAATGATATCCCAATGGTTCCCCAGTGATTCCCCAATGATATCCCAATGGTTCCCCAATGATTCCCCAATGATGTCCCAATGATATCCCAGTGGTTCCCCAATGGTTCCCCCTGTGTTCCCAATGGGTTCCCAATGATTCCCCAATGATATCCCAGTGGTTCCACAATGGTTCCCAATGGGTTCCCAATGGTTCCCCCTGTGTTCCCAATGGGTTCCCAATGGTTCCCCCATGTGTTCCCAATGATACCCCAAAGGGTTCCCAATGGGTTCCCAATGATGTCCCAATGGTTCCCCAATGCTATCCCAATGATATCCCAATGGGTTCCCAATGGTTCCCCCTGTGTTCCCAATGGGTTCCCAATGGTTCCCCCTGTGTTCCCAATGGGTTCCCAATGGTTCCACCCGTGTTCCCAATGATACCCCAAAGGGTTCCCAATGGGTTCCCAATGATATCCCAATGGTTCCCCAATGATTCTCCAATGATATCCCAATGATATCCCAATGGTTCCCCAATGGTTCCCAATGGCCCCAATGGTTCCCCCTGTGTTCCCAATGGGTTCCCAATGGTTCCCCCATGTGTTCCCAATGGGTTCCCAATGGTTCCCCCCGTGTTCCCAATGGGTTCCCAATGGTTCCCCCTGTGTTCCCAATGGCCCCAATGGTTCCCCCATGTGTTCCCAATGGGTTCCCAATGGTTCCCCCATGTGTTCCCAATGGGTTCCCAATGGTTCCCCCTGTGTTCCCAATGGCCCCAATGGTTCCCCATGTGTTCCCAATGGGTTCCCAATGGTTCCCCCTGTGTTCCCAATGGCCCCAATGGTTCCCCCATGTGTTCCCAATGGGTTCCCAATGGTTCCCCCATGTGTTCCCAATGGGTTCCCAATGGTTCCCCCCGTGTTCCCAACCATACCCCAAGGTGTTCCCAACGATGTCCCCAACGGGTCCCCATCTCCCCCCCCCCCACCTCCCCGTTGCCCCCAGCGCCTCACGCGGTGCCCGTCGAAGACGAAGGCGAGCTCATCGGCGCCGAGGCCGACGTCGGGGCGGAGGTGGGGCCGGGCCCAACCCACGCGCATGGCGCCGCCGGTGACGGCCTCGAACTCGAAGTACCAGCGCCCGGCGCGCACCGCCAGCGCCCGCTCGGCACGGAACAGCCGCGGACGCACCCCCGCCGGGCCCGGCGCCGCCTCCGACGCTGTGGGGTTGGGGTTGGGGTTGGGGGGGGGGGAGAGAGGGGGTCAGCACCAAGGACAGAGACCGGGAGCACCCAGTGGTACCCAAGGGAGATGGCATCCTAATAGGGTACCCAATGGAGACAGCATCCCAATGGTACCCAAGGGAGATGGCATCCTAATATGGTACCCAATGGAGACAGCATCCCAATGGTACCCAAGGGAGATGGCATCCTAATAGGGTACCCAATGGAGACAGCATCCCAATGGTACCCAAGGGAGATGGCATCCTAATAGGGTACCCAATGGAGACAGCATCCCAATGGTACCCAAGGGAGATGGCATCCTAATAGGGTACCCAATGGAGTCATCATCCCAATGGTACCCAATGGAGTCATCATCCCAATGGAGTCATCATCCCAATGGTACCCAATGGAGTCATCATCCCAATGGAGACATCATCCCAATGGTACCCAATGGAGTCATCATCCCAAGTGGTACCCAATGGAGTCATCATCCCAATGGAGTCACCATCCCAATGGTACCCAATGGAGTCATCATCCCAAGTGGTACTCAATGGAGTCATCATCCCAATGGAGTCATCATCCCAATGGTACCCAATGGAGTCATCATCCCAATAGAGTCATCATCCCAATGGTACCCAATGGAGTCATCATCCCAATGGAGTCATCATCCCAATGGTACCCAATGGTACCCAATGGAGTCATCATCCCAAGTGGTACCCAATGGAGTCATCATCCCAATGGAGTCATCATCCCAATGGTACCCAATGGAGTCATCATCCCAAGTGGTACCCAATGGAGTCATCATCCCAATGGAGTCATCATCCCAATGGAGTCATCATCCCAAATGGTACTCAATGGAGCCTGCACCCGTGGCACCCAAAGGAACCAGCACCCCCCCATAGCCCCATAGCCCCCATAGCGCCCCATAGCCCCCCTGCTCACGCGTGTCCTGGTCCGGGGGCTCGATGTTGTAGCCGTAGCCCAGCAGCGTGCGCACGGCCTGGCCCAGGCTCTCCCGGTTGCGGCTCTTGGTGCCCTCGTCCAGGAGGTGGTAGGGGACGAGGCGTGGGTTCCGCTTCTCCTTGATGTCCTGGGGGGCACCGTGGGGATGCAAGGGGGATAAAATGGGGAAAAAATGGGGTTACAATGGGGATGCAATGGGGAAACAACGGGGATGCAATGGGGAAACAATGGAGATACATTGGGGAAACAGTGAGGATACAATGGGGTTACAATGGGGATACAATGGGGAAACAAGGGGGTTACAATGGGGAAACAATGGGGAAACAATGGAGATACATTGGGGAAACAGTGAGGATACAATGGGGTTACAATGGGGATGCAATGGGGATACAATGGGGAAACAATGGGGAAACAATGGAGATACATTGGGGAAACAGTGAGGATACAATGGGGTTACAATGGGGATGCAATGGGGATACAATGGGGAAACAAGGGGGTTACAATGGGGAAACAATGGGGATGCAATGGGGAAACAATGGAGATACATTGGGGAAACAGTGAGGATACAATGGGGGTACAATAGGGATGCAATGGGGATACAATGGGGAAACAAGGGGGTTACAATGGGGAAACAATGGGGAAACAACGGGGATGCAATGGGGAAACAATGGAGATACATTGGGGAAACAGTGAGGATACAATGGGGTTACAATGGGGATGCAATGGGGATACAATGGGGAAACATGGGGGTTACAATGGGGAAACAATGGGGAAACAAGGGGGTTACAATGGGGAAACAATGGGGAAACAATGGAGATACATTGGGGAAACAGTGAGGATACAATGGGGTTACAATGGGGATGCAATGGGGATACAATGGGGAAACAAGGGGGTTACAATGGGGAAACAATGGGGATAAAATGGGGATACAATGGGGATAAAATGGGGTTACAATGGGGAAACAATGGGGATAAAATGGGGTTACAATGGGAAAACAATGGGGAAACAATGGGGATACAATGGGGATAAAATGGGGATACAATGGGGATACAATGGGGATAAAATGGGGTTACAATGGGGAAACAATGGGGATAAAATGGGGATACAATGGGGATACAATGGGGAAACAAGGGGGTTACAATGGGGAAACAATGGGGATGCGATGGGGATATAATGGGGTTACAATGGGGATACAATGGGGAAGCAATCTGGAAACAAGGTGGTTACAATGGGGATGCTGTAGCGCGAGCCCTACCACACGCCGTCGCGCGTGTTTCGGTCTATTTTGGTCAATGTTGGGGTGTTTTTCACCGTTTTTGGGTGGGTTTTGATGGTTTTGGGGTGGTTTTGGGGTGGTTTTTGGGGTGTTTTTGGCCGGTTTTGGGTCTGTTTTTGGGGTGTTTGATGCTGACCTGCACGGTGCTGTAGCTCGAGCCCTACCGCACACCGTCCCGCGTGTTTCGGTCTATTTTGGTCAATGTTGGGGTGTTTTTCACCGTTTTTGGGTGAGTTTTGCTGGTTTTGGGGTGGTTTTGGGGTGGTTTTGGCCGTTTTTGGCTGTTTTGGGGCTGTTTTTGGGGTGTTTCATGCTGACCTGCACAGTGCTGTAGCTCCAGCCCTACCACACGCCGTCGCGCGTGTTTTGGTCTATTTTGATCAATGTTGGGGTGTTTTTCACCTTTTTTGGGTGGGTTTTGCTGGTTTTGGAGTGGTTTTGGGGTGGTTTTTGGGGTGTTTTTGGCCGTTTTTGGCTGTTTTGGGGCTGTTTTTGGGGTGTTTGATGCTGACCTGCACAGTGCTGTAGCTCCAGCCCTACCACACGCCGTCGCGCGTGTTTTGGTCTATTTTGATCAATGTTGGGGTGTTTTTCACCTTTTTTGGGTGGGTTTTGCTGGTTTTGGAGTGGTTTTGGGGTGGTTTTTGGGGTGTTTTTGGCCGTTTTTGGCTGTTTTGGGGCTGTTTTTGGGGTGTTTGATGCTGACCTGCACGGTGCTGTAGCTCCAGCCCTACCACACGCCGTCGCGCGTGTTTCAGTCTATTTTGGTCAATGTTGGGGTGTTTTTCACCATTTTTTGGTCGGTTTTGCTGGTTTTGGAGTGGTTTTGGGGTGTTTTTTTGGTGCTTTTGGCCGTTTTAGGCTGTTTTAGGGCTGATTTTGGGGTTTGCTGATGACCTGCACGGTGCTGTAGCTCCAGCCCTACCACACGCCGTTGCGCGTGTTTCGGTCTATTTTGGTCAATATTGGGGTGTTTTTCACCGTTTTTGGTGGGTTTTGCTGGTTTTGGGGTGGTTTTGGGTTGTTTTTTGGGGTGTTTTTGGCCGTTTTTGGCTGTTTTGGGGCTGTTTTTGGGGTGTTTCATGCTGACCTGCAGGGTGCTGTAGCTCCAGCCCTACCACACGCCGTCGCGCGTGTTTTGGTCTATTTTGATCAATGTTGGGGTGTTTTTCACCTTTTTTGGGTGGGTTTTGCTGGTTTTGGAGTGGTTTTGGGGTGTTTTTTGGGGTGTTTTTGGCCGGTTTTGGCTGTTTTGGGGCTGTTTTTGAGGTGTTTGCTGCTGACCTGCACGGTGCTGCAGCTCCAGCCCTACCACACGCCGTCGCGCGTGTTTCGGTCTATTTTGGTCAATATTGGGGTGTTTTTCACCATTTTTGGGTGGGTTTTGCTGGTTTTGGGGTGGTTTTGGGGTGTTTTTTTTTGGTGTTTTTGGCCGTTTTAGGCTGTTTTAGGGCTGATTTTGGGGTTTGCTGATGACCTGCACGATGCTGTAGCTCGAGCCGTGCCGCACGCTGTCGCGCGTGTTTCGGTCTATTTTGGTCAATATTGGGGTGTTTTTCACCGTTTTTGTGTGGGTTTTGATGGTTTTGGGGTGGTTTTGGGGTGGTTTTTGGGGTGTTTTTGGCCGTTTTTGGCGGTTTTGGATCTGTTTTTGGGGTGTTTGCTGCTGACCTGCACGGTGCTGTAGCTCGAGCCCTACCGCACACCGTCGCGCGTGTTTCGGTCTATTTTGGTCAATATTGGGGTGTTTTTCACCGTTTTTGTGTGGGTATTGATGGTTTTGGGGTGGTTTTGGGGTGGTTTTGGGGTGTTTTTTTGGTGCTTTTGGCCGGTTTTGGGTCTGTTTTTGGGGTGTTTGATGCTGACCTGCACGGTGCTGTAGCTCGAGCCCTACCGCACACCGTCCCGCGTGTTTCGGTCTATTTTGGTCAATATTGGGGTGTTTTTCACCGTTTTTGGGTGGGTTTTGCTGGTTTTGGGGTGGTTTTGGGGTGTTTTTTTGGTGTTTTTGGCCGTTTTAGGCTGTTTTAGTGCTGATTTTGGGGTTTGCTGCTGACCTGCACGGTGCTGTAGCTCCAGCCCTGCTGCACGCGGTCGCGGGCCCACACGTTGTGGCTGTTCTCGGCCAAGCGGTCGACGAGCGTGAGCTGGGCCGGGGTCAGCTTCACGTGCGCCAGGTCCAACGGCGCCGGCTTGTACCCGTTGGACATCGTGTACCTGGCGGGGGGACACAAAGTGGGGTCAACTGGGATCAAACTGGGTCAACTGGGATGAACTGGGATCAACTGGAACCAAAGTGGGGTCAACTGGGATGAACTGGGGTCAACTGGGATCAAACTGGGTCAACTGGAACCAAAGTGGGGTCAACTGGGATGAACTGGGGTCAACTGGGATGAACTGGGGTCAACAGGAACCAAAGTGGGGTCAACTGGGATCAAACTGGAGTCAACTGGAACCAAAGTGGGGTCAACTGGGATGAACTGGGGTCAACTGGGATCAAACTGGATCAACTGGGATGAACTGGGGTCAACGGGAACCAAAGTGGGGTCAACTGGGATGAACTGGGATCAACTGGAACCAAAGTGGGGTCAACTGGGATGAACTGGGGTCAACTGGGATCAAACTGGATCAACTGGGATGAACTGGGGTCAACGGGAACCAAAGTGGGGTCAACTGGGATGAACTGGGATCAACTGGAACCAAAGTGGGGTCAACTGGGATGAACTGGGGTCAACTGGGATCAAACTGGATCAACTGGGATGAACTGGGGTCAACGGGAAGCAAAGTGGGGTCAACTGGTATGAACTGGGGTCAACTGGGATCAAACTGGGTCAACTGGAACCAAAGTGGGGTCAACTGGGATGAACTGGGGTCAACTGGGATGGACTGGGATCAACTGGAACCAAAGTGGGGTCAACTGGGTTCAACTGGGGTCAACTGAAGTCAACTGGGATTGACTGGGATCAAACTAGGACCAAACTGGGGTCAACTGGGACCAAACTGGGGTCAACTGGGATCGCCTGGGGTCAACTGGGACCAAACTGGGGTCAACTGGGCCCCCCCAGACTCACGTTTTGGGGAGTTTGATCTTCTTGAGGTTCTCCTCGGCTTTCTCATCGGCCATCCCCACGTGGCAGCCAAGGGCCAGCAGCGTCCTGTGGGGCAGGGGGTGAGGGACCCCAATGGGCAACCCCGATGGGCACCCCCCAATGGGCACCCCCAAATGGGCACCCTCAGTGGGCACCCTCAATGGGTAAGCCCAATGGGCAACCCCAATGGGCACCCCAATGGGTACCCCAAAGAGCACCATCAATGGGCACCCCCCAATTGGCACCCCAATGGGTAACCCCAATGGGTAACCCCAATGAGCACCCCAATGGGCAACCCCAATGGGTAACCCCAATGGGCACCCCAATGGGAACCCTCAATGGGCAACCCCAATGGGCATCCCAATGGGTACCCCAAAGAGCACCATCAATGGGTACCCCAATGGGAACCCTCAATGGGCAACCCCAATGGGCATCCCAATGGGTACCCCAAAGAGCACCATCAATGGGCAACCCCAATGGGTACCCCAATGGGAACCCTCAATGGGCAACCCCAATGGGCATCCCAATGGGTACCCCAAAGAGCACCATCAATGGGTACCCCAATGGGCATCCCAATGGGTACCCCAAAGAGCACCATCAATGGGCAACCCCAATGGGCACCCCAATGGGAACCCTCAATGGGCATCCCAATGGGCACCCCAATGGGTACCCCAAAGAGCACCATCAATGGGCAACCCCAATGGGTACCCCAATGGGCCCCCAATGCGCACCCCAATGAGTACCCCAAAGAGCACCATCAATGGGCA
>NW_026642727.1:0-12928 GCF_028554395.1 Pezoporus wallicus | reverse complement strand
CCGCCCTTCGGGTCCCGTTCGGCTTCGGGAGGGTTCGGAAGCGTTCGGGGTCGTTTCGGAAGGGTTCGGATGCGTTCGGGAGGATTCGGAAGCGGCGGCGGCGGCGGCGCTGGATGGGCGGGGGGGGGGGGGGGGAGGAAGGGAGGCGGGGATGGGGGGAATGTGGGGGGTTATGGGGGGACATGGGAATGGGAATGGGGGGGATATGGGGTGGGGTGTGGGGTGTGGGGTGTGGGATATGGGGTGTGGGATATGGGGTATGGGGTGTGGGATGTATGGGGTGTGGGGTATGGGATGTATGGGATATGCAGTATGGGGTATGGGGCACGGGATATGGGGGGTGGGGTGTGGGGTGTGGGGTGTGGGATATGGGTGTGGGATATGGGGTGTGGGATATGGGGCGTGGGGTGTGGGATATGGGGTGGGGGGTGTGGGGTGTGGGATGTATGGGGTGTGGGGTGTGGGGTGTGGGATGTATGGGGTGTGGGGTGTGGGGTGTGGGATATGGGGTGTGGGATATGGGGTGTGGGGTGTGGGATATGGGGTGTGGGGTGTGGGATATGGGGTGTGGGGTGTGGGATATGGGGTGTGGGATATGGGGTGTGGGGTGTGGGATATGGGGTGTGGGATATGGGGTGTAGGATATGGGGTGGGGGGTGTGGGGTGTGGGGTATGGGGTGTGGGGTGTGGGATGTGGGGTGTAGGATATGGGGTGTGGGGTGTGGGGTATGGGGTGTGGGGTATGGGGTATGGAGTGGGGGGGTGTGGGATATGGGGTGTGGGATATGGGGTATGGGGTGGGAGGTATGGGATGTATGGGGTGTGGGATATGGGGTATGGGGTATGGGATATGCAGTATGGGGTATGGGGCACGGGATATAGGGTATGGGGTAGGAGATATGGGGTGTGGGGTATGGCATATGGGGTATGGGGTGTGGGATATGGGGTGTGGGGTGTGAGGTAGGGGATATGTGGGATAGGATATGGGATATGGGATATGGGATATGGGTTATGGGATGTGGGATGTGGGGTGTGGGGGGCCGGTGACCCTCCGAGCCCAGCACCCCCCGTGTCCCCCCCTTCCCCTGTCGTGCCCCCCCCCCCCATGTCCCCCCCCCCCGTGTCCCTTCCCTGTCACCCCCATCCTTGTGTCCCCCCATGTCTCCAAAGCTGTGCCCCTGTGGGCCTGCACCCCACACCCCGCACCCCATATCCCACACCCCATATCCCATACCCCATATCCCATACCCCATATATTACACACCCCATACCCCACACCCCATATCCCACACCCCATACCTCATACCCCATATCCCAAACCCCATACCCCATATCTCATATCCCAAACCCCATACCCCATATCCCATATCCCAAACCCCATACCCCACACCCCTTATCCCATACCCCATACACCCCACACCCCTTATCCCATACCCCATATACCCCATACCCCATACCCCACACCCCATACCCCATACACCCCATACCCCATATACCCCATACCCCCCACACCCCACCCCATATCCCATACACCACATACCCCCCATACACCATATACCCTACACACCCCATATACCCCATACCCCATATACCCCACACCCCATATCCCATACCCCATATATCCCACACCCCATATCCCATACCCCATATATCCCACACCCCATATCCCATACCCCATATACCCCATACCCCATATACCCCACACCCCATATCCCATACCCCATATATCCCACACCCCATATCCCATACCCCATATATCCCACACCCCATATACCCCATATACCCCACACCCCATATCCCATACCCCATATATCCCACACCCCACACCCCACACCCCACATCCATGCACAGGCACACACAGGCAGCTCCGGGGGGGGGGGGGGGTGTTTATTGTGGGGTTTATGGCTTTGGGGGGGCCCCCCCAGCCCCACATGGGGGGGGACAAGGACACTGTGGGGGGGGGAGGAACACATGGGGGGACCCCAAATACAAACACATTGAGGGGCCCCATAGAGACACATGGGGGGGGGGCTTAGATATTGGGGTGCCCCCCATAGACACATATAGGGGGGCCCCCATAGACACCCATTGAGAGGCTCCCCCCATAGACACACATTGGGGGGGTCCCCCCCTATAGGAACCCATTACAGGGGCCCATAGGCACCTATGGGGGGGGGATCCCCCCATTAACACACAATGGAAGGGTCCCCCCCCATAGACACACATTGGGGGACCCCCCCATAGACACCCATTGGGGGGGGATCCCCCCATAGACAGACATTGGGGGGACCCCCATAGACACACATTGACGGGGGGGGCCCCATGGATATGGGGGGGGCCCCAGATGGGGTTTGGGGTCCTCCCCCCCCCCCCCCCAGAGTTGGGGGTCACAGTGGGGGGGGGGTCCCCATATGGCTTCGATGTTGGGGCCCCCCCCCAGGCTGGGCTGGAGCCTGTAGGAGAGGTGAGGGGGGGTCCAGTATGGACCAGTGCCCCCCAGTATGGACCAGTGCCCCCCAGTATGGACCAGTGACCCCCAGTATGGACCAGTGTCCCCCCAGTATGGAGCAGTGACCCCCCCAGTATGGACCAGTGACCCCCAGTATGGACCAGTGCCCCCCAGTATGGACCAGTGCCCCCCACTATGGTCCAGTGACCCCCCCAGTATGGACCAGTGCCCCCCAATCTGGACCAGTGACCCCCCCAGTATGGACCAGTGACCCCCCCAGTATGGAGCAGTGACCCCCCCAGTTTGGACCAGTGACCCCCAGTATGGACCAGTGACCCCCCCAGTATGGACCAGTGCCCCCCAGTATGGACCAGTGCCCCCCAGTATGGACCAGTGACCCCCCCAGTATGGACCAGTGCCCCCCAGTATGGACCAGTGACCCCCCCAGTATGGACCAGTGCCCCCCAGTATGGACCAGTGACCCCAAGTATGGACCAGTGCCCCCCAATCTGGACCAGTGACCCCCCCAGTATGGAGCAGTGACCCCCCCAGTGCCCCCCAGTATGGACCAGTGACCCCCCCAGTATGGACCAGTGACCCCCAGTATGGACCAGTGACCCCCCCAGTATGGACCAGTGCCCCCCAGTATGGACCAGTGACCCCCAGTATGGACCAGTGCCCCCCAATATGGACCAGTGACCCCCCGTATGGACCAGTGACCCCCCAGTATGGACCAGTGACCCCCCCAGTATGGACCAGTGACCCCCAGTATGGACCAGTGACCCCCAGTATGGACCAGTGCCCCCCAATATGGACCAGTGACCCCCCCAGTATGGACCAGTGACCCCCAGTATGGACCAGTGACCCCCCAGTATGGACCAGTGACCCCCAATATGGACCAGTGACCCCCCAGTATGGACCAGTAATGGACCAGTGACCCCCCAGTATGGACCAGTGACCCCCCAATATGGACCCCCCCAGTATGGAGCAGTGACCCCCCCAGTATGGACCAGTGACCCCCAGTATGGACCAGTGACCCCCAGGATGGACCAGTGACCCCCCAGTATGGAGCAGTGACCCCCCCAGTATGGACCAGTGCCCCCCAGTATGGACCAGTGACCCCCCAGTATGGTCCAGTGACCCCCCCAGTATGGTGCAGTGTCCCCCCCAGTATGGACCAGTGCCCCCCAGTATGGACCAGTGTCCCCCCGATTTATGGACCAGTGCCCCCCAGTATGGACCTCCCAGTATGGACCCCCCCCAGTATGGACCAGTGACCCCCCAGTATGGACCAGTGACCCCCCCAGTATGGACCAGTGACCCCCCCAGTATGGACCAGTGACCCCCAGTATGGAGCAGTGACCCCCCAGTATGGACCAGTGACCCCCAATATGGACCAGTGACCCCCCCAGTATGGACCAGTGACCCCCAGTATGGACCAGTGCCCCCCAGTATGGACCAGTGCCCCCCAGTATGGAGCAGTGGTTCCCAGTCCCCCCAGCACACCCCAGTCCAAACCAGTTCAAACCAGTCCAAACCAGTTCAAACCAGTCCAAACCAGTCCAAACCAGTCCAAACCAGTTCAAACCAGTCCAAACCAGTCCAAACCAGTTCAAACCAGTCCAAACCAGTTCAAACCAGTCCAAACCAGTCCAAACCAGTTCAAACCAGTTCAAACCAGTTCAAACCAGTCCAAACCAGTTCAAACCAGTCCAAACCAGTTTAAACCAGTCCAAACCAGTCCAAACCAGTCCAAACCAGTTCAAACCAGTCCAAACCAGTCCAAACCAGTTCAAACCAGTCCAAACCAGTCCAAACCAGTCCAAACCAGTCCAAACCAGTCCAAACCAGTCCAAACCAGTTCAAACCAGTCCAAACCAGTCCAAACCAGTCCAAACCAGTCCAAACCAGTCCAAACCAGTTCAAACCAGTTCAAACCAGTTCAAACCAGTCCAAACCAGTTCAAACCAGTTCAAACCAGTCCGTACCAGTTCAGGAGGCCTCTGCCCTGTCCCCATGCTTGTCCCTCGTGGAGCCCTTCGCCAGTCCCAGCGCCTTCTCCTGCACAGGGACCAAGGCGCAGGGGGCCCATGGGTGCCACAGCCCCTATGGCACCCATGGGTGCTATTGCCCCTTATGGGTGCTGTGTCCTCTATTGCCCCCTATGGGTGCCATTGCGCCCTATGGGTGCCACTGCTCCCTATGGGTGCCATTGTCTCCTATGGGTGCTGGGGATCCCTATGGGTGCCACTGCCCCCTATGGGGGCCGCTGCCCCCTATGGGTGCCATTGTCCCCTATGGGTGCTGGGGATCCCTATGGGTGCCACTGCCCGCTATGGGTGCTGGGGATCCCTATGGGTGCCACTGCCCCCTATGGGTGCCATTGTCCCCTATGGGTGCTGTGGTTCCCTATGGGTGCCGCTGCCCCCTATGGGTGCTGGGGATCCCTATGGGTGCCATGGTCCCCTATGGATGCCACTGACCCCTATGGGTGCTGGGGATCCCTATGGGTGCCACTGCCCCCTATAGGTGCCAGAGTCCCCTATGGGTGCCATTGTCCCCTATGGGTGCCACTGCCCTTATGGGTGCCACTGCCCCCTATGGGTGCCATTGTCCCCTATGGGTGCCACTGGCCTTATGGGTGCCACTGCCCCCTATGGGTGCCATTGTCCCCTATGGGTGCTGGGGATCCCTATGGGTGCCATGGTCCCCTATGGGTGCCATTGTCTCCTATGGGTGCAGGGGATCCCTATGGGTGCAACTGCTCCCTATGGGTGCCATTGCCCCCTATGGGTGCTGGGGATCCCTATGGGTGCCATTGCCCCCTATGGGCGCTGGGGATCCCTATGGGTGCCACTGCCCCCTATGGGTGCTGGGGATCCCTATGGGTGCCACTGCCCCCTGTGGGTGCTGGGGATCCCTATGGGTGTCACTGCCCCCTATGGGTGCCACTGCCCCCTATGGGTGCTGGGGATCCCTATGGGTGCCACTGCCCCCTATAGGTGCCATTGTCCCCTATGGGTGCCGCTGCCACCTATGGGTGCCATTGTCCCTATGGGTGCCACTGCCCCCTATAGGTGCCATTGTCCCCTATGGGTGCCATTGTTCCCTATGGGTGCCGCTGCCCCCTATGGGTGCCATTGTCCCCTATGGGTGCCATTGTCTCCTATGAGTGCCATTGCCCCCTATGGGTGCTGTGTCCCCTATTGCCCCCTATGTCCCCCATGGGTGCTGTGTCCCCTATGGGTGCTGTGTTCCCTATGGGTGCTGTCCCCCCTATGTCCCCTATGGGTGCTGTGTCCCCTGTGGGTGCTGTGTCCGCTATGGCACCCATGGCTGCTATGTCCCCTATGGGTGCTGTGTCCCCTATGGGTGCTGTGTCACCCATGGGTGCTGTGTCCCCTATGGGTTCTGTGTCACCCATGGGTACTGTGTCCCCTATGGGTGCTGTGTCCCCCATGGGTGCTGTGTCCCCTATGGGTGCTGTGTCACCCATGGGTGCTGTGTCCCCTATGGGTGCTGTGTCCCCTATGGGTGCTGTGTCACCCATGGGTGCTGTGTCCCCTATGGGTGCTGTGTCCCCCATGGGTGCTGTGTCCCCCATGGGTGCTGTGTCCCCTATGGGTGCTGTGTCACCCATGGGTGCTGTGTCCCCTATGGGTGCTGTGTCACCCATGGGTGCTGTGTCCCCTATGGGTGCTGTGTCCCCCATGGGTGCTGTGTCCCCTATGGGTGCTGTGTCCCCCATGGGTGCTGTGTCCCCTATGGGTGCTGTGTCCCCCATGGGTGCTGTGTCCCCTATGGGTGCTGTGTCCCCCATGGGTGCTGTGTCCCCGATGGGGGCCACCCATGGGTGCTGTGTCCCCTATGGGTGCTGTGTCACCCATGGGTGCTGTGTCCCCTATGGGTGCTGTGTCCCCCATGGGTGCTGTGTCCCCTATGGGTGCTGTGTCCCCCATGGGTGCTGTGTCACCCATGGGTGCTGTGTCCCCTATGGGTGCTGTGTCCCCTATGGGTGCTGTGTCCCCCATGGGTGCTGTGTCCCCTATGGGTGCTGTGTCCCCCATGGGTGCTGTGTCCCCTATGGGTGCTGTGTCCCCTATGGGTGCTGTGTCCCCCATGGGTGCTGTGTCCCCTATGGGTGCTGTGTCCCCTATGGGTGCTGTGTCACCCATGGGTGCTGTGTCCCCTATGGGTGCTGTGTCCCCTATGGGTGCTGTGTCCCCTATGGGTGCTGTGTCACCCATGGGTGCTGTGTCCCCTATGGGTGCTGTGTCCCCCATGGGTGCTGTGTCCCCTATGGGTGCTGTGTCCCCTATGGGTGCTGTGTCACCCATGGGTGCTGTGTCCCCTATGGGTGCTGTGTCACCCATGGGTGCTGTGTCCCCTATGGGTGCTGTGTCCCCTATGGGTGCTGTGTCACCTATGGGTGCTGTGTCCCCCATGGGTGCTGTGTCCCCTATGGGTGCTGTGTCCCCCATGGGTGCTGTGTCCCCTATGGGTGCTGTGTCCCCCATGGGTGCTGTGTCCCCTATGGGTGCTGTGTCCCCTATGGGTGCTGTGTCACCCATGGGTGCTGTGTCACCTATGGGTGCTGTGTCCCCCATGGGTGCTGTGTCCCCTATGGGTGCTGTGTCCCCCATGGGTGCTGTGTCCCCTATGGGTGCTGTGTCACCCATGGGTGCTGTGTCCCCCATGGGTGCTGTGTCCCCTATGGGTGCTGTGTCACCCATGGGTGCTGTGTCCCCTATGGGTGCTGTGTCCCCTATGGGTGCTGTGTCCCCCATGGGTGCTGTGTCCCCTATGGGTGCTGTGTCCCCTATGGGTGCTGTGTCACCCATGGGTGCTGTGTCCCCCATGGGTGCTGTGTCCCCTATGGGTGCTGTGTCCCCTATGGGTGCTGTGTCACCCATGGGTGCTGTGTCCCCTATGGGTGCTGTGTCACCCATGGGTGCTGTGTCCCCTATGGGTGCTGTGTCACCCATGGGTGCTGTGTCCCCTATGGGTGCTGTGTCCCCTATGGGTGCTGTGTCCCCTATGGGTGCTGTGTCACCCATGGGTGCTGTGTCCCCTATGGGTGCTGTGTCCCCTATGGGTGCTGTGTCCCCTATGGGTGCTGTGTCACCCATGGGTGCTGTGTCCCCTATGGGTGCTGTGTCACCCATGGGTGCTCACCTCCACCAGCGTGTGCCAATGCTCCACCGGCTGCCGCGGGTTCTGCAGCATCCGGGCCCAGTGCTCGCGGCCGGGGCCCTCGGCGTCGCTGCCCACGCGGCACAGCCCGATCACCTCATTGTGCCCTATGCTGGGACCCACAGCGGCGCCGCCTCAGACCCACAGCGAGCCATAGAGACCCATAGAGACACATAGAGACCCATAGAGACCCAGAGAGACCCATAGAGACCCAGAGAGACCCATAGAGACACATAGAGACCCAGAGAGACCCATAGAGACCCATAGAGACCCATAGAGACCCATAGAGACCCAGAGAGACCCATAGAGACCCAGAGAGACCCAGAGAGACCCATAGAGACCCATAGAGACCCATAGAGACCCAGAGAGACCCATAGAGACCCATAGAGACCCAGAGAGACCCATAGAGACCCAGAGAGACCCATAGAGACCCATAGAGACCCATAGAGACCCAGAGAGACCCATAGAGACACATAGAGACCCAGAGAGACCCATAGAGACACATAGAGACCCATGGAGACCCAGAGAGACCCAGAGAGACCCAGAGAGCATCCCCATAGTGCCACAGAGCACCCCCCCATAGCGCCCCCTAGCGCGCCCCACAGCGCCCCATAACCACCCTCCCATAGCACCCCATAACCCCCCCCCCACACCCCATGGACTCCCATAGCACCCCATAACCACCCCATAGCACCCCATAACCCCCCCATAGCACCCCATAACCCCCCCATAGCGCCCCATAACCCCCATAGCGCCCCCATAACCTCCCCCAACCACCCCACAACCCCCCCCATAGTGCCCCACAGCGTGCCCCATAACCACCTCCCCCAACCACCCCATAACCACCCCCCATAGCGCCCCATAGCGCCCCATAACCACCCCCCCAGCGCGCCCCCTAGCGCGCCCGATAGCACTCCATAATCCCCCCATAGCGCCCCATAACCACCCCCCCATAGCACCCCATAACCACCCCATAACCAACCCCACAGCACCCCATAGATCCCCATAACCCCCCCCATAGCACCCCATAACCACCCCCCATAGCACCCCATAACCACCCCATAGCACCCCATAACCACCCCCCATAGCGCCCCATAACCCCCCCATAGCGCCCCATAACCACCCCATAACCCCCCCATAACCACCCCATAGCTCCCCATAACCCCCCCATAACCCCCCATAGCCCCCCCATAACCCCCCCATAGCGCCCCATAACCACCCCCCATAACCCCCCATAGCACCCCATAACCACCCCCCATAGCGCCCCCCAGCTCCCCACCAGTCGTAGTCGAGCACGGCGAGGGTGATGCTGACGTGGTGCACGCTGTCGTGGGCCACGTCGAAGACGAGCGCCTCGTTGAAGCTGGGGTTCAGGGTGTTCCTCTTGATCGACGTCTTCCGCTTCTTGAGCCGCCGGCCCTCGGCCATCAGCGACGCCTTCACGTAGGGGTCTGGGGGCAGAGAGACCCATTGGGACCCATAGGGAGCCATTGGGAGCCATTGGGACCCATAGGGAGCCATTGGGAGCCATTGGGAGCCATAGGGAGCCATTGGGAGCCATTGGGAGCCATTGGGAGCCATAGGGAGCCATTGGGACCCATAGGGAGCCATTGGGAGCCATTGGGAGCCATTGGGAGCCATTGGGAGCCATTGGGAGCCATTGGGACCCATAGGGAGCCATTGGGAGCCATTGGGAGCCATTGGGAGCCATTGGGAGCCATAGGGAGCCATAGGGAGTCATTGGGAGCCATTGGGAGTCATTGGGAGCCATTGGGAGCCATTGGGAGTCATTGGGACCCATAGGGGGCCATTGGGAGTCATTGGGACCCATAGGGAGTCATGGGGACCCATAGGGAGCCATTGGGAGCCATAGGGGGCCATTGGGAGCCATTGGGACCCATAGGGAGCCATTGGGAGCCATTGGGACACATAGGGACCCATTGGGACCCATAGGGAGCCATTGGGAGCCATAGGGAGCCATTGGGAGCCATAGGGAGCCATTGGGACCCATAGGGAGCCATTGGGAGCCAATGGGACCCATTGGGACCCATAGGGACCCATAGGGAGCCATTGGGAGCCATTGGGACGAATTGGGACCCATTGGGACCCATAGGGACCCATTGGGAGCCATTGGGACCCATAGGGAGCCATTGGGAGTCATTGGGACCCATAGGGAGCCATTGGGAGTCATTGGGAGCCATTGGGAGTCATTGGGAGCCATTGGGAGCCATTGGGAGCCATTGGGACCCATAGGGACCCATAGGGAGCCATTGGGACCCATAGGGAGCCATTGGGAGCCATTGGGACCCATAGGGAGCCATTGGGACCCATAGGGAGCTATTGGGAGCCATTGGGAGCCATAGGGAGCCATTGGGACCCATTGGGAGCCATTGGGAGCCATTGGGAGTCATTGGGACACATTGGGACCCATAGGGGGCCATTGGGAGCCATTGGGACCCATAGGGAGCCATTGGCAGCCATAGGGAGCCATTGGGAGTCATTGGGAGCCATAGGGAGCCATTGGGAGCCATTGGGACCCATAGAGAGCCATAGGGACACACTGGGAGCCATTGGGAGCCATTGGGACCCATAGGGAGGCATAGGGACACATAGGGAGCCATTGGGACCCATAGGGACCCATAGGGACCCATAGGGAGCCATTGGGAGCCATAGGGAGCCATTGGGAGCCATAGGGAGCCATTGGGACACATAGGGAGCCATTGGGAGCCATTGGGAGCCATAGGGAGCCATAGGGGGCCATTGGGAGCCATAGGGACCCATAGGGGGCCATTGGGAGTCATTGGGACCCATAGGGAGCCATTGGGAGCCATTGGGAGCCATTGGGAGGCATTGGGATCCATAGGGAGCCATTGGGAGCCATTAGGACACATAGGGAGCCATTGGGAGCCATTGGGAGCCATTGGGAGTCATTGGGAGCCATAGGGACCCATAGGGGGCCATTGGGAGTCATTGGGACCCATAGGGAGCCATTGGGAGCCATTGGGAGCCATTGGGATCCATAGGGAGCCATTGGGACACATAGGGACCCATTGGGAGCCATTGGGAGCCATTGGGAGCCATTGGGAGTCATTGGGAGCCATTGGGAGCCATTGGGAGCCATTGGGAGCCATTGGGAGTCATTGGGAGCCATTGGGAGCCATAGGGAGCCATTGGGACCCATAGGGGGCCATTGGGAGTCATTGGGACCCATAGGGAGCCATTGGGACCCATAGGGAGCCATTGGGAGCCATTGGGACCCATAGGGAGCCATTGGGAGCCATAGGGACCCATAGGGGGCCATTGGGAGCCATTGGGAGCCATAGGGACCCATTGGGAGCCATAGGGAGCCATAGGGAGCCATAGAGATCCATAGAGACCATAGAGACCCCGAGGAAACCATAGAGACCCATAGAGCCCATCAAGACCCATAGAACCCCACAAACACCCCATGGAGCCCTAAGACCACCCCCAAGCCCACCCCACAACCGCCCCACAACCACCCCCCAGCTGCCTCACAACCACCTCCATCTGCCCCACAACCACGCCCCAGCTGCCCCACAACCACCCCCTGGCTGCCCCACAACCACCCCCCGCCTGCCCCATAGCCGCCCCACAGCCGCCCCCTGGGAGCCCCACAACCACGCCCCGGCTGCCCCACAACCACCCCCCAGCTGCCCCACAACCACCCCCCCTCTGCCCCACAGCCTCCCCACAGCCGCCCCACAGCCTCCCCACAGCCGCCCCACACCTGCCCCACAGCCTCCCCATAGCCTCCCCACAGCTGCCCCACAGCCGCCCCACACCCACCCCACAGCCTCCCCATAGCCGCCCCACGGCCGCACCACGGCCGCCCCACAGCCTCCCCACAGCCGCCCCATAACCGCCCCACAGCCGCCCCACAGCCACCCCACAGCTGCCCCACAGCCACCCCACGGCCACCCCACAGCCGCCCCACAGCCGCCCCATAACTGCCCCACAGCCGCCCCACAGCCTCCCCACACCCACCCCACAGCCTCCCCACAGCCGCCCCACAGCCGCCCCATAACCGCCCCACAGCCGCCCCACAGCCTCCCCACAGCCGCCCCACAGCCTCCCCACAGCCTCCCCACACCCACCCCACACCCACCCCACAGCCGCCCCACAGCCTCCCCACACCCACCCCACAGCCACCCCACAGCCGCCCCACACCCACCCCACAGCCGCCCCACAGCCGCCCCACACCCTCCCCACACCCACCCCACACCCACCCCACCCCCCCACACCCACCCCACACCCACCCCACAGCCCCACACAGCCACCCACCCCACACACCCACCCCACCCACCCCACCCCCACCCCACACCCACCCCACACCCACCCCACACAGCCACCCCACACCCACCCCACACCCACACCCACCCCACACCCCCCACAGCCGCCCCACAGCCTCCCCACACCCACCCCACACCCACCCCACACCCACCCCACACCCACCCCATAGCCGCCCCACACACCTCCCCACACCCACCCCACACCCACCCCACCCCACAGCCTCCCCACACCCACCCCACACCCCCCCACACCCACCCCACACCCACCCCACACACCCACCCCACACCTCCCCACACCCACCCCACAGCCCCCCACACCCCCACACCCACCCCACAGCCCCACCCCACACCCCACCCCATAGCCGCCCCACAGCCGCCCCACAGCGCACCCGAGAGGCCGGTGAGGTCCATGGCGCGCAGGTTGGCGGCGCGGATGATGGTGACCGTGAGGCGCCCGGCCGTGGGGAGGTAGCACAGGGAGAAGTTGAGCTCGCCCAGGTCGGCCTTCTCCTGGCAATGGGGAGAGAGGGGATGTGGGGGGGGGGGGGGTTATGGGGTGAGGGGTGTGGGGTATGTGGGGTATGGGGTATATGGGGTATGGGGTGTGGGGTATATGGGATATGGGGTGTGGGGTATATGGGGTATGAGATGTGGGGTGTATGGGGTATGGGGTGTATGGGGTATATGGGGTGTGGGGTATGTGGGGTATGGGGTGTGGGGTATACGGGGATATGGGGTGTATTGGGTATGGGGTGTATGGGGTATAGGGATATGGGGTGTGGGGTATATGGGGTATGAGATGTGGGGTATATTGGGTATGGGGTGTGGGGTGTATTGGGTATGGGGTGGGGTATGGGGTATGGGGTGTATGGGGTATAGGGGATATGGGGTGTGGGGTATATATATAGGGGTATGAGATGTGGGGTATATTGTGTGTGGGGTGTGGGGTGTATTGGGTATGGGGTGTGGGGTATAG
>NW_026642726.1:0-1271 GCF_028554395.1 Pezoporus wallicus | reverse complement strand
GAACATCCTCTGGGGTTTCACCTTTGGGAGATTGAAAAAGTGTTTGGAGAGCAGACAAAGCACTTCACTGTGTCATGGTTTACGCCGAGCCAGCACCTCAGCACCATGCAGTCATTTGCCCACTCCCCTCCTTTCCCCTCTCCCCACCCCCTCCACTTCAGGAGGGATGGGATGGGCAATAGAAAGAATGTAAACCCCAAAGGCTGAGTCCAGTAACTAAAGTATAATACAAAACTACTACTACTAATGATAATAATGCAATTGGTGGCCGAACCAACTAGGAGAGGAGCGCTGCTGGATCTGGTACTTACCAACAAGGAGGGTCTGGTTGAAGTAGTGTGTAAGCGGCGAGGAGAAGCAGACAGGCCAACCCAATATGGGTGATAAACAAACTTCTACTTTATTTGTGATGAAGTTCACATATATATAGGAGTGGTATCCAGCCACTCCTCCTTGGCACAACAGTATTGGTTAGCCCCACACAGCTTCCTCCACATTCTCCTCCCATGTCCAGTTTCCGGTTACCTGTGGGGGCCACCCCCTGCCTTGCTTGCACAGTCCTCCAGGGCTCTATGGTCCTGCTCTTAGAGTCATTCTGCAACAGTAGTGACGGTCAATGGCAGCTTGGGCTGCAGTGACCATGAGATGGTGGAGTTTAGGATCTTGTGTGGGAGGAATAGAATACCTAGCAAGGCCACATTTCTGGATTTCCAAAGGGCAAACTTTGGCCTCTTCAATCAATTGCTAAGGGAAGTATCGTGGCAAAGGGTACTAGGTGGTAAAGGGGCTCAGGATAGTTGGTCAGCATTCAAGAACCACTTCTTCAAAGCTCAGGATCAGAGCTAAATTATAGCCACTTGGGAGGAATATAGGACAGCTGTTAAAGGATGTAGGGAAGCAATTAAGCTAAGGCCTCCTTGGAACTTAATCTGGCAAGTCGGGTTAAGGACAATAGAAAGGGCTTTTTCAAATACATAGTGAATAAAACTAACACAAGAAGCAGTACAGGCCCACTGCTGAATGAGGTGGGTGCCCTGGAGACAGAGGATATAAAGAAGGCAGAGGTGCTGAATGCCTTCTTTGCCTCTGTCTTTACTCCTGCAGACTCTCCCCGGGGGACCCAGATTCCTATAGCCCCAGAAGGAGTCAGGATAAAGGAGGAGTTTGCTTTGGTAGATGAGGATTGGGTTAGGGATCAGTTAAGTAATCTGGACATCTATAAATCGATGGGTCCGGATGGAATACACGCGCAGGTGCTGAGGGAGCTGGCG
>NW_026642725.1:0-1309 GCF_028554395.1 Pezoporus wallicus | reverse complement strand
GTGTGCTGAAGGGACACAGCACAAGCTTTCCCTGCTGGTCCTTCTGCCGTGTGAGCAGATGCCACTGTTCATTCTGTGCTGTGTTGCTGCCAGCAGGGAGCAGGCTCTGGACTGATTCCATTCAAATGCTTTTCCTGTATGAGTGTTAGCAGTGAAAGCAACGATGGAGGCACCAATGTAAAGGGGATTGTGTGCTGAACAGGTCCAGCACCAGCTTTCAATCCTGGCTCTTCTGCTGTGGGAGCAGAGGCCAAACGTTCGTGCTGTACTCACTGTGCTGCTGGGCAGCTGAGAGAGACCACCTGAGAATTTGGATTCAAATGGACTTTTAGGTATGAAACCGAGGAGAGACTGCAATGATGGTGACACCGTTGCAAAGCTGCTTGTGTGCTGAAGGGAAACAGCACTAGCTTTCCCTGCTGGTCCTTCTGCCGTGTGAGCAGATGCCACTGTTCATTCTGTGCTGTGTTGCTGCCAGCAGGGAGCAGGCTCTGGACTGATTCTATTCAAATGCTTTTCCTGTATGAGTGTTAGCAGTGAAAGCAACGATGGAGGCACCAATGTAAAGGGGATTGTGTGCTGAACAGGTCCAGCACCAGCTTTCAATCCTGGCTCTTCTGCTGTGGGAGCAGAGGCCAAACGTTCGTGCTGTACTCACTGTGCTGCTGGGCAGCTGAGAGAGACCACCTGAGAATTTGGATTCAAATGGACTTTTAGGTATGAAACCGAGGAGAGACTGCAATGATGGTGACCCGTTGCAAAGCTGCTTGTGTGCTGAAGAAGCAGCACTAGCTTTCCCTGCTGGTCCTTCTGCCGTGTGAGCAGATGCCACTGTTCATTCTGTGCTGACTGTGTTGCTGCGCAGCAGAGAGCAGGCTCTGGACTGATTCCATTCAAATGCTTTTCCTGTATGAAAGTGAGCAGTGAAAGCAACGATGGAGGCACCAATGTAAAGGGGATTGTGTGCTGAACAGGTCCAGCACCAGCTTTCAATCCTGGCTCTTCTGCTGTGGGAGCAGAGGCCAAACGTTCGTGCTGTACTCACTGTGCTGCTGGGCAGCTGAGAGAGACCACCTGAGAATTTGGATTGAAATGGACTTTTAGGTATGAAACCGAGGAGAGACTGCAATGATGGTGACCCCGTTGCAAAGCTGCTTGTGTGCTGAGGAAGCCCAGCACTAGCTTTCCCTGCTGGTCCTTCTGCTGTGTCAGCAGAGTCCACTGTTCATTCTGTGCTGACTGTGTTGCTGCGCAGCAGAGAGCAGGCTCTGGACTGATTCCATTCAAATGCTTTTCCTGTGTGAAAGTG
>NW_026642724.1:0-1300 GCF_028554395.1 Pezoporus wallicus | reverse complement strand
ACCCCAAAAACCAGCCCAAAACCACCTTGTCCTGCTTCTCCTATGGGATACAGGGTCAGAGCCCCAAAATACCCCAAAACACCCCAAAAACCAGCCCAAAACCACCTTGTCCTGCTTCTCCTATGGGATACAGGGTCAGAGCCCCAAAACACCCCAAAAACACCCCAAAAACCAGCCCAAAACCACCTTGTCCTGCTTCTCCTATGGGATACAGTGTCAGAGACCCAGAAAAGCCCAAAACACCCCAAAACACCCAAAACCACTGAAAACCACCTTGTCCTGCTTCTCCTATGCGATACAGGGTCAGAGCCCCAAAACAGGACAAAACAGGACAAAAACAACAAAGCAAGCCAGTCCCAGCCCAAAACCACCTCGTCCTGCTTCTGCTATGGGATACAGGGTCAGAACCCCAAAACAGACCTCAAAACAGGCCAAAACCACCCCATAACCACCTTGTCCTGCTTCTCCTATGGGATACAGGGTCAGAGCTCCAAAACACCCCAAAAAGACCCTCAAAACCAGCCCAAAACCACCTTGTCCTGCTTCTCCTATGGGATACAGGGTCAGAGCCCCAAAACACCCCAAAAACACCCCAAAAACCAGCCCAAAACCACCTTGTCCTGCTTCTCCTATGGGATACAGGGTCAGAGCCCCAAAACAGACCAAAACACCCCAAAAACCAGCCCAAAATGGTACCTTCTGGAGGTCGCTGTGGAGCTGCTTTAGCATGGCCTCGAGCTGCGACACCTTCTCGGGAAGGTCCAAGGCTGTGGGGGGGCTGTGGGGGGGGCATAGGGCAATGGGGGGGGTGGGATCCCAGCCCCACATGTGGGGGTCCCAGCCCCACATACAAGGGGGACATGGGGGGGTCTCCATATAGGGGGGATCCCTGGACCTGATGGGGGAGGCGCCCCCCCGCAGCCTCTCCGGGGGTGGGGGGGGGTCGGGGCTCAGCACCGGCTCCGTGAGGGAGAACAGGGACACGGCCCTTTGCACTGGGGGGGTGGGAAGTCAGCACCTCAAAACCAGCCCCAAATACCCCAAAACCAGCCCCAAATACCCCCAAACCAGCCCAAAATACCCCAAACTACCCCAAAACCAGCCTAAACCAGCCCAAAATACCCCAAACCAGCCCCAAATCCCCCAAAACCAGCCCCAAATACCCCAAAACCAGCCCCAAATACCCCCAAACCAGCCCAAAATACCCCAAACTACCCCAAAACCAGCCCAAACCAGCCCAAACTACCCCAAAACCAGCCCAAACCAGCCCAAAATACCCCCAAACCAGCCCAAAATACCC
>NW_026642723.1:0-1286 GCF_028554395.1 Pezoporus wallicus | reverse complement strand
TTAACGGGGACTCGGATACAGGGCCCCGGTCGAAGGGAACCCGGAATACAGGGCCCCGACTAGCTGGGACCTGGGATATAGGGCCCCGGTCGACGGGGACCCGGAATGGCGAGTGAGCGGCGCCGGCGGCAGCGGCCGGGAAGCGTGGGCAATGCTGCTGCGGTGGCGTGGCGAACCCAGGTGCTTGGACTAACCGAAAGGAATTCGCCACTGGGGCGAACCAGACACTGCTGCGTCGGGAGGCCGATCCGGAGACCGAGGTTACAGGACGACCCAGAAGAAGACGATCCGGAAAAGGCTGGCCATGAAAATGGACCGAGAGGTAGCCCTGGACTTATTACAGTGCTTTTTATAAAAGCGGGGAACTGAGCCCTGAACTTATTACAGTGCTTTTTATAAAAGCGGGGAATTGAGCCTGAGACTCTAAAGCAGCTAGCAGGTCTAGTGGCTAGGGAAGGCTAAGGGATTTTTTGTGCAGATCCTAATACAATATTTGAGGAGAGTGAGTGGCGAAAGTTTGGTGATAAACTATTTGACTCAGTGCTTAATGATGATAAAATGGCAAAGAAACTCAGTAAACCACGGAGGGAAGTAATGAACTGTATAAAAAGATACAAGGCGGAAAATAAAACTGCCGCGGTAGCAACGGAGAAACTAGGAACAGACGTCCCCGGTCAGTTGAAACTGGGGGAAGATTACAACTCGTTTCCCCCAACTCGCGGGAGCACAGGGTTTCCCCCCTCCCCTTCCTTTTCACCCCCTCCATCAGAAGGTGCCGCGGAGGAGGTGTAACCCCCTGCTCCCCCACCACCCCAGTTCCGAAAGTAGGGACTTTGGAAAGGACAGAGAAAGTATATTAAAAGGTATACGCATGATAAATGTCGAGGAATCCGAAAGAAAGAGGGCGGTGCCTCGGCACCGGATCGATTGCAGCGCCATTTTGAAGCAGGCAGTAGAAAATAGGGATCATGCGCGAGGGGGGAGATTTAAAGGAACCGCGAGCCTCAACAGCCCACTATGCCCTAGAGTGGAAAAATTTTTAACTCAGTCACGGAGGAGCCAGGTCTGCAGATGGCTACATACCGAACGAGATACACCTGATAAGAAAAACACAGCTGCAAGCAATGGAGACCCCGAGTTCCGCGCAGGATCAGCCCCCGAATCCCCTGAATCCGAGCCAGATTTATATCCTCTGCTTCCAGACCCTGACTCTGTCTCCCGGGTCGGTCTGCTCAGACTTACTGGCCCTGGAGACGCTCAGTTGTAACAATGGGTAACCAAATATG
>NW_026642722.1:0-12956 GCF_028554395.1 Pezoporus wallicus | reverse complement strand
GGGGTGGACTGGAGTAGATTGAGCTGGTGTGTATTAAATATAGCTGGACTGGGTTAAACTGGGCTGGACAGGGTTAAACTGGGCTGGCCTGGGTTAAACTGGGCTGGACTGGGGTAAAAGCGGGCTGTACTGGGTTAAACTGGGCTGGAGTGGGTTAAACTGGGGTGGGCTTTATCAAATGGGCTGGAGGGTTAAACTGGGCTGGAGTGGATTATACTGAGCTGGAGTATATTAAATATGGCTGGACTGGGTTAAACTGGGCTGGAGTGGATCAAACTGGGCTGGACTGGGTTAAACTGGGCTGGGATTGATTGAACTGATCTGGAGTGGATTAAACTGTGCTAGAGTGAACTGAAGTGGGCTGGGCTGGATTAAATTGAGCTGGACTGAGTTAAACTGGTCTGGCCTGGGTTAAACTGGGGTGGACTGGAGTAGATTGAGCTGGTGTGTATTAAATAAAGCTGGACTGGTTAAACTGGGCTGGGCTGGGTTAAACTGGGCTGGACTGGGTTAAACTGGGCTGGTCTGGATTATACTGCGGTGGAGTGTTTTAAATATGGCTGGCCTGGGTTAAACTGGGCTGGGCTGTAACAAACTGGGCTGGACTGGGTTAAACATGGCTGGACTGGGTTAAACTGGGCTGGGCTGTATCAAAGTGGGCTGGCCCGGGTTAAACTGGGCTGGGATGGATTGAACTGAGCTGGACTGAATTAAATTGGTCTGGACAGGGTTAAACTGTGCTAGAGTGAACTGAAGTGGGCTGGGCAGGATGAAAGTGAGCTAGACTGGGATAAACTGGGCTGGGCTCGATCAAACTGAGCTGGACTGTGTTTAAACTGAGCTGGACTGTGTTAAACTGGGCTGGACTGGCTTAAAATGTGCTAGAGTGAACTGAAGTGGGCTGGGCTGGATCAAAGTGAGCTGGACTGGGTTAAACTGTGCTGGAGTAAACTGAACTGGGCTGGGGAGGATCAAACTGAGCTGGGCTGTATCAAAGTGGGTTGGCCTGGGTTAAACTGGGCTGCACTGGGTTAAACTGGGCTGGAGTGTATTAAATGTGGCTGGACTGGGTTAAACTGGGCTGGACTGGGTTACACTGGGCTGGGATGGATTGAACTGATCTGGAGTGGATTAAACTAGGCTGGACAGGGTTAAACTGTGCTAGAGTGAACTGAACTGGGCTGGGCTGGATGAAACGGGGCTGGGCTGGGTTAAACTGGGGTGGATTGCATTATACTGAGCTGGTGTGTATTAAATATGGCTGGACTGGGTTAAAGTGGGCTGGGCTGGATCCAACTGGGTTGGACTTGGTTAAAGTGGGCTGGGCTGGATTGAATTGAGCTGGATTGAATTGAGCTGGACTGGATCAAACTGAGCTGGCCTGGATTAAACACAGCTGGACTGGGTTAAACATGACTGGGCTGGGTTAAACTCTGCTGCTGTGAACTAAAGTGGGCTGGACTGTGTTAAACTGCGCTGGGTTTGATTAAATTTAGCTGGACTGGATTAAACTGGGCTGGACTGGGTTAAACTGAGCTGGACTGGGTTAAACTGGGCTTGGCTGGATTAAACTGGGCTGGACTGTGTCAAACTGAGTTGGGCTGGATTAAACTGAGCTGGACTGGGTGAAGCTGGGCTGGACTGGATTAAACTGAGATGGAGTGTATTAAACTGGGCTGGAGTGGACTAAAGTGGGCTGGCCTGGATTAAACTGAACTGGACTGGGTTAAACTTGGCTGCGCTGGGTTAAATTGAGCTGGACTGGGTTAAACTGGGCTGGACTGGGTTAAACTGGGCTGGGCTGGATTGAACTGAGGTGGACTGGGTTAAAGTGGGCTTGACTGGGTTAAACAGTGCTAGAGTGAACTGAAGTGGGCTGGGCAGGATGAAAGTGAGCTGGACTGGGTTAAACTGGGCTGGGTTGTATCAAACTGGGCTGGCCTGGGTTAAACTGGGCTGGACTGGGGTAAAACTGGGCTGTACTGGGTTAAACTGGGCTGGAGTGGGTTAAAGTGGGGTGGGCTTTATCAAATTGGGCTGGAGTGGGTTAAACTGGGCTGGAGTGGATTATACTGAGCTGGAGTATATTAAATATGGCTGGACTGGGTTAAACTGGGCTGGGCTGGATCAAACTGGGCTGGACTGGGTTAAACTGGGCTGGACTGGGTTAAACATGGCTGGACTGGGTTAAACTGGGCTGGGCTGGATGAAACTGGGCCGGACTGTGTTAAACTGGACTGGACTGGGTTAAAGTGAGCTGGACTTGAGTAAACTGAGCTGGACTGGATAAAACTGGGCTGGACTGGGTGTATCAAACTGGGCTGGCCTGGGCTGGACTGGGTTAACTGGGCTGGACTGGGTTAAACTGGGCTGGACTGGGGGTTAAACTGGGGTGGGTGGATTAAACTGGTGTGGACATTGTTAAACTGGCTGGACTGGGTTAAACTGGGCTGGGCTGGATTAAACTGAGGCTGGACTGGGTTAAACTGGGCTGGGTTAAACTGGCTGGAGTGGACTGAACTGGGCTGGGCTGTATTAAATATGAGCTGGCCTGGGTTAAACTGGGCTGGGTTGTATCAAACTGGGCTGGACTGGGTTAAACTGGGCTGGGCTGTTTCAAACTGGGCTGGCCCGGATTAAAGTGGGGTGGGCTTTATCAAATTGGGCTGGACTGGGTTAAACTGGGCTGGAGTGGATTATACTGAGCTGGAGTATATTAAATATGGCTGGACTGGGTTAACCTGGGCTGGGCTGTATCAAGGTGGGCTGGCCTGGGTTAAACAGGTTAAACTGGGCTGGGATTGATGGAACTGATCTGGAGTGGATTAAACTGTGCTAGAGTGAACTGAACTGGGCTGGGCTGGATTAAATGAGCTGGACTGAGTTAAACTGGTCTGGACTGGGTTAAACTGGGGTGGACTGGAGTAGATTGAGCTGGTGTGTATTAAATATAGCTGGACTGGGTTAAACTGGGCTGGGCTGTAAGAAACTGGGCTGGACTGGGTTAAACTTGGCTGGCCTGGGTTAAACTGGGCTGGAGTGTATTAAATATGGTTGGCCTGGGTTAAACTGGGCTGGACTGGGTTAAACTGGGCTGGATATGGTTGAACTGATCTGGACTGGATTAAACTGGGCTGGACTGTGTTAAACTGTGCTAGAGTGAACTGATCTGGTCTGGGCTGGATCAAACTGAGCTAGACTGGGATAAACTGGGCTGGGCTGGTTAAACTGGGCTGGACTGGATTATACTTGTGTATTAAATATGGTTGGACTGGGTTAAACTGGGCTGGGCTGTATCAAACTGGATGGACTGGGTTAAACTGGGCTGGGCTGGATTGAAGTGAGATGGACCGGATTAAACTGGTCTGGACTAAGTTAAACTAGGCTGGACTGGATTATACTGAGCTGGAGTGTATTAAAAATGGCTGGACTGAGTTAAAGTGGGTTGGGCTATATCAAACTGGGCTGGCCTGTGTTAAACTGGGCTGGAGTGTATTAAATATGGCTGGACTGGGTTAAACTGGGCTGGGCTGGATCAACCTGGGTTGGACTTGGTTAAAGTGGGCTGGGCTGGATTGAACTGAGCTGGACTGGATTAAACTGGGTTGAGCTGGATTGAATTGAGCTGGACTGGATCAAACTGAGCTGGCCTGGATTAAACACAGCTGGACTGGGTTAAACATGACTGGGCTGGGTTAAACTCTGCTGCTGTGAACTAAAGTGGGCTGGACTGTGTTAAACTGCGCTGGGTTTGATTAAATTTAGCTGGAGTTCATTAAACTGGGCTGGACTGGGTTAAACTGGGCTTGTCTGGATTAAACTGGGCTGGACTGTGTCAAACTGTGTTGGGCTGGATTAAACTGAGCTGGACTGGATTAAACTGGGCTGGACTGGATTAAACGGCGATGGAGTGTATTAAGCTGGACTGGACTAAAGTGGGCTGGCCTGGATTAAACTGAACTGGACTGGGTTAAACTTGGCTGCGCTGGGTTAAACTTGGCTGGACTGGGTTAAACTGGGCTGGTCTGGATCAAACTGAGCTGGACTGGGTTAAACTGGGCTGGACTGGGGTAAAACAGGGCTGTACTGGGTTAAACTGGGGTGGACTGGGTTAAACTGGGCTGGGCTGTATCAAACTGGGCTGGACTGGTTTAAACTTGGCTGGTCTGGGTTAAACTGGGCTGGACTGAGTTAAACTGGGCTGGACTGGACTAAAATGGGCTGGACTGGATGAAACGAGGCTGGAGTGGGTTAAGCTGGGCTGGACTGGATTAAACTGAACTGGACTGGGTTAAACTTGGCTGCTCTGGGTTAAATTGAGCTGGACTGTGTTAAACTTGGCTGGACTGGGTTAAATTGAGCCAGACTGGATTAAAGTGGGCTGGACTGGGTTAAACTGGGCTGTGTTGGATCAAACTGAGCTGGACTGGGTTAAACTGGGCTGGCCTGGGTTAAACTGAGCTGGAGTGGATTATACTGAGCTGGAGTGTATTAAATATGGCTGGACTGGGTTAAACTGGGCTGGGCTGTATCAAACTGGGCTGGACAGGGTTAAAGTTGGCTGGACTGGGTTAAACTGGGCTGGGAAGGATTGGACTGATCTGGAGTGCATTAAACTAGGCTGGACAGGGTTAAACTGGCTGGGCTGTATCAAACTGATCTGGCCCGGGTTAAACTGGGCTGGGCTGGATTGAACTGAGCTGGACTGGATTGAACTGGGCTGGACAAGGTTAAACTGTGCTAGAGTGAACTGAACTGTGCTGGGCTGGATTAAAGTGAGCTGGACTGGGTTAAACTGGGCTGAAGTGGGTTAAACTGGGGTGGACTGGAGTAGATTGAGCTGGTGTGTATTAAATATAGCTGGACTGGGTTAAACTGGGCTGGGCTGGGTTAAACTGGACTGGAGTGGATTATAATGAGCTGGAGTGTATTAAATATGGCTGGACTGGGTTAAACTGGGCTGGGCTGTATCAAACTGGGCTGGCCTGGGTTAAACTGGGCTGGACTGGGTTAAACTGGGGTGGGCTGGGGTGGGCTGTATCAAACTGGGCTGGACAGGGTTAAACTGGGCTGGAGTGGATTATACTGAGCTGGAGTGTATTAAATATGGTTGGACTGGGTTAAACTGGGCTGGGGTGTATCAGACTGGGCTGGACTGGGTTAAACTCGGCTGGACTGGGTTAAACTGGGCTGGGATGGACTGAACTGATCTGGAGTGGATTAAACTGGGGTGGACATTGTTTAACTGTGCTAGAGTGAACTGAACTGGGCTGGGCTGGATTGAACTGAGGTGGACTGGGTTAAAGTGGGCTTGAGTGGGTTAAACAGTGCTAGAGTGAACTGAAGTGGGCTGGGCAGGATGAAAGTGAGCTGGACTGGGTTAAACTGGGCTGGGTTGTATCAAACTGGGCTGGACTGTCTTTAAACTGAGCTGGTCCATGTTAAACTGGGCTGGACTGGGTTAAACTGGGCTGGAGTGGATTATACTGAGCTGGAGTATATTAAATATGGCTGGACTGGGTTAAACTGGACTGGAGTGGATCAAACTGGGCTGGACTTGGTTAAACTGGGCTGGGATTGATTGAACTGATCTGGAGTGGATTAAACTGTGCTAGAGTGAACTGAAGTGGGCTGGGCTGGATTAAATTGAGCTGGACTGAGTTAAACTGGTCTGGCCTGGGTTAAACTGGGGTGGACTGGAGTAGATTGAGCTGGTGTGTATTAAATAAAGCTGGACTGTGTTAAACTGGGCTGGGCTGGGTTAAACTGGGTTGGACTGGGTTAAACTTGGCTGGGCTGGATTATACTGAGCTGGAGTGTATTAAATATGGCTGGCCTGGGTTAAACTGGGCTGGGCTGTAACAAACTGGGCTGGACTGGGTTAAACATGGCTGGACTGGGTTAAACTGGGCTGGGCTGTATCAAAGTGGGCTGGCCCGGGTTAAACTGGGCTGGGATGGATTGAACTGAGCTGGACTGAATTAAATTGGTCTGGACTGGGTTAAACTGTGCTAGAGTGAAGTGAAGTGGGCTGGGCAGGATGAAAGTGAGCTAGACTGGGATAAACTGGGCTGGGCTCGATCAAACTGAGCTGGACTGTGTTTAAACTGAGCTGGACTGTGTTAAACTGGGCTGGACTGGCTTAAAATGTGCTAGAGTGAACTGAAGTGGGCTGGGCTGGATCAAAGTGAGCTGGACTGGGTTAAACTGTGCTGGAGTAAACTGAACTGGGCTGGGGAGGATCAAACTGAGCTGGGCTGTATCAAAGTGGGTTGGCCTGGGTTAAACTGGGCTGCACTGGGTTAAACTGGGCTGGAGTGTATTAAATGTGGCTGGACTGGGTTAAACTGGGCTGGACTGGGTTAAACTGGGAAGAGCTGGACTGGATTAAACTGGGCTGGACAGGGTTAAACTGTACTAGAGTGAACTGAACTGGGCTGGGCTGGATCTAACTGAGCTGGACTGGATTAAACCAGGCTGGACAGGATGAAATTGGGCTGGACTGGACTAAACTGGGCTGGGCTGGATTAAACTGAGCTGGAACTAAAGTGGGCTGGACTGTGTTAAACTGCGCTGGGTTTGATTAAATTTAGCTGGACTGGATTAGAGTGGGCTGGACTGGGTTAAACTGAGCTGGGTTGGATTAAACTGGCTGGACTGGATTAAACTGGACTGGGTTAAACTGGGGCTGGTGGGCTGGGTTAAACTGGGCTTGGCTGGATTAAACTGGGCTGGACTGTGTCAAACTGAGTTGGGCTGGATTAAACTGAGCTGGACTGGGTGAAGCTGGGCTGGACCGGATTAAACTGAGATGGAGTGTATTAAACTGGGCTGGAGTGGACTACAGTGGGCTGGCCTGGATTAAACTGAACTGGACTGGGTTAAACTTGGCTGCGCTAGGTTAAATTGAGCTGGACTGGGTTAAACTGGGCTGGGCTGGATTGAACTGAGGTGGACTGGATTGAACTGAGGTGGACTGGGTTCTGGAGTGGGTTCTTGGCTGGACTGGGTTAACCTGGGCTGGGATTGATTGAACTGATCTGGAGTGGATTAAACTGTGCTAGAGTGAACTGAACTGGGCTGGGCTGGATTAAACTGAGCTGGACTGAGTTAAACTGGTCTGGCCTGGGTTAAACTGGGGTGGACTGGAGTAGATTGAGCTGGTGTGTATTAAATAAAGCTGGACTGTGTTAAACTGGGCTGGGCTGGGTTAAACTGGGCTGGACTGGGTTAAACTGGGCTGGGCTGGATTATACTGAGCTGGAGTGTATTAAATATGGCTGGCCTGGGTTAAACTGGGCTGGGCTGTAACAAACTGGGCTGGACTGGGTTAAACTTGGGTGGACTGGGTTAAACTGGGCTGGGCTGTATCAAAGTGGGCTGGACTGGGTTAAACTGGGCTGGGATGGATTGAACTGAGCTGGACTGAATTAAATTGGTCTGGACACGGTTAAACTGTGCTAGAGTGAAGTGAACTGGGCTGGGCTGGATGAAACGGGGCTGGGCTGGGTTAAACTGGGGTGGATTGCATTATACTGAGCTGGTGTGTATTAAATATGGCTGGACTGTGTTAAACTGGGCTGGGCTGGATCCAACTGGGTTGTTGGACATGGTTTAAGTGGGCTGGGCTGGATTGAACTGAGCTGGACTGGATTAAACTGGGTTGATCTGGATTGAATTGAGCTGGACTGGATCAAACTGAGCTGGCCTGGATTAAACACAGCTGGACTGGGTTAAACATGTCTGGGCTGGGTTAAACTCTGCTGCTGTGTACTAAAGTGGGCTGGACTGTGTTAAACTGCGCTGGGTTTGATTAAATTTAGCTGGACTGGATTAAACTGGGCTGGACTGTGTTAAACTGTGCTAGAGTGAACTGAAGTGGGCTGGGCAGGATGAAAGTGAGCTAGACAGGGATAAACTGGGGTGGCCTGGGTTAAACTCGGCTGGACTGTGTTTAAACTGAGCTGGGCTGTGTTAAACTGGGCTGGACTGGCTTAAAATGTGCTAGAGTGAAGTGAAGTGGGCTGGGCTGGATCCAAGTGAGCTGGACTGGGTTCAACTGTGCTGGAGTAAACTGAACTGGGCTGGGGAGGATCAAACTGAGCTGGGCTGTATCAAAGTGGGTTGGCCTGGGTTAAACTGGGCTGGAGTGTATTAAATGTGGCTGGACTGGGTTAAACTGGGCTGGAGTGGGTTACACTGGGCTGGGCTGGATTGAACTGATCTGGAGTGGATTAAACTAGGCTGGACAGGGTTAAACTGTGCTAGAGTGAACTGAACTGGGCTGGGCTGGATGAAACGGGGCTGGGCTGGGTTAAACTGGGGTGGATTGCATTATACTGAGCTGGTGTGTATTAAATATGGCTGGACTGGGTTAAACTGGGCTGGGCTGGATCCAACTGGGTTGGACTTGGTTAAAGTGGGCTGGGCTGGATTGAACTGAGCTGGACTGTTGAGCTGGATTGAATTGAGCTGGACTGGATCAAACTGAGCTGGCCTGGGTTAAACATGACTGGGCTGGGTCAAACTCTGCTGCTGTGAACTAAAGTGGGCTGGACTGTGTTAAACTGTGCTGGGTTTGATTAAATTTAGCTGGACTGGATTAAAGTGGGCTGGACTGGGTTAAACTGAGCTGGACTGGGTTAAACTGGGCTTGGCTGGATTAAAGTGGGCTGGACTGTGTCAAACTGAGTTGGGCTGGATTAAACTGAGCTGGACTGGATGAAGCTGGGCTGGACCGGATTAAACTGAGATGGAGTGTATTAAACTGGGCTGGACTGGACTAAAGTGGGCTGGCTTGGATTAAACTGAACTGGACTGGGTTAAATTTGGCTGCGCTGGGTTAAAGTGAGCTGGACTGGGGTGGACTGGGTTAAACTGGGCTAGGCTGAATTGAACTGAGGTGGACTGGGTTAAAATGGGCTTGACTGGGTTAAACAGTGCTAGAGTGAACTGAAGTGGGCTGGGCAGGATGAAAGTGGACTGGGCAGGATGAAAGTGAGCTGGACTAGGTTAAACTGGGCTGGGTTGTATCAAACTGGGCTGCCCTGGGTTAAACTGGGCTGGACTGGATCAAACTGGGCTGGACTGTGTTAGACATGGCTGGAATGGGTTAAACTGGGCTGGGATTGATTGAACTGATCTGGAGTGGATTAAACTGTGCTAGAGTGAACTGAAGTGGGGTGGGCTGGATTAAATTGAGCTGGACTGAGTTAAACTGGTCTGGCCTGGGTTAAACTGGGGTGGACTGGAGTAGATTGAGCTGGTGTGTATTAAATATAGCTGGACTGGGTTAAACTGGTCAGGGATGTAAGAAACTGGGCTGGACTGGGTTAAAGTGGGCTTGGCTGTATCAAACTGAGCTGGACTGAGTTAAACTGGGCTGGGCTGTGTTAAAGTGTGGTGGACCGGAATATACTGAGCTTGTGTGTATTAAGCATGGTTGGACTGGGCTGTATCAGACTTGGTTGGACTGGGTTAAAGTGGGCTGGGCTGGATTGAAGTGAGATGGACCGGATTAAACTGGTCTGGACTAAGTTAAACTAGGCTGGACTGGTTTATACTGAGCTGGAGTGTATTAAAAATGGCTGGACTGAGTTAAACTGGGTTGGGCTGTATCAAACTGGGCTGGGCTGGGTTAAACTGGGCTGGAGTGTATTAAATATGGCTGGACTGGGTTAAACTGGGCTGGATCCAACTGGGTTGGACTTGGTTAAAGTGGGCTGGGCTGGATTGAACTGAGCTGGACTGCATTAAAGTGGGTTGAGCTGTATTGAATTGAGCTGGACTGGATCAAACTGAGCTGACCTGGATTAAACACAGCTGGACTGGGTTAAACATGACTGGGCTGGGTTAAACTCTGCTGCTGTGAACTAAACTGGGCTGGACTGTGTTAAACTGCCCTGGGTTTGATTAAATTTAGCTGGACTGGATTAAACTGGGCTGGACTGGGTTAAACTGAGCTGGACTGGGTTAAACTGGACTTGGCTGGATTAAACTGAGATGGAGTGTATTAAACTGGGCTGGAGTGGACTAAAGTGGGCTGGCCTGGATTAAACTGAACTGGAGTGGGTTAAACTTGGCTGCGCTGGGTTAAATTGAGCAGGACTGGGTTAAAGTGGGCTGGGCTGGATTGAACTGAGGTGGACTGGGTTAAAGTGGGTTTGAGTGGGTTAAACAGTGCTAGAGTGAACTGAAGTGGGCTGGGCAGGATGAAAGTGAGCTGGACTGGGTTAAACTGGGCTGGGTTGTATCAAACTGGGCTGGCCTGGGTTAAACTGGGCTGTACTGGGGTAAAACTGGGCTGTACTGGGTTAAACTGGGCTGGAGTGGGTTAAAGTGGGGTGGGCTTTATCAAATTGGGCTGGAGTGGGTTAAACTGGGCTGGAGTGGATTATACTGAGCTGGAGTATTTTAAATGTGGCTGGACTGGGTTAAACTGGGCTGGGCTGGGTTAAACTGGACTGGAGTGGATTATACTGAGCTGGAGCATATTAAATATGGCTGGACTGGGTTAAACTGGGCTGGGCTGTAACAAACTGGGCTGGACTGGGTTAAACTTGGCTGGCCTGGGTTAAACTGGGCTGGGCTGTATCAAACTGGGCTGGCCTGGGTTAAACTGGGCTGGAGTGGATTATATTGAGCTGGAGTGTATTAAATATGGTTGGACTGGTTTAAACTGTGCTGGGGTGTATCAGACATGGCTGGACTGGGTTAAACTCGGCTGGGATGGACTGCACTGATCTGGAGTGGATTAAACTGGGGTGGACATAGTTTAACTGTGCTAGAGTGAACGGAACTGGGCTGGGCTGTATCAAACTGAGCTGGACTGGGTTAAACTGGGCTGGGCTGTGTTAAAGTGTGGTGGACTGGATTATACTGAGCTGGTGTGTATTAAGTATGGTTGGACTTGTTTAAACTTGGCTGGGCTGTATCAAACTGGGCTGGCTGGGGTTAAACTGGGCTGGGCTGTATCAAACTGGGCTGGACTGGGTTAAACTGGGGTGGGCTGTATCAAACTGGGCTGGACTGGGTTAAACTGGGCTGGAGTGGATTATACTGAGCTGGAGTGTATTAAATATGGTTGGACTGGTTTAAACTGGGCTGGGGTGTATCAGACTGGGCTGGACTGTATCAGACTGGGCTGGACTGTGTTAAACTCGACTGGGATGGACTGAACTGATCTGGAGTGGATTAAACTGGGGTGGACATAGTTTAACTGTGCTAGAGTGAACGGAACTGGGCTGGGCTGTATCACACTGAGCTGGACTGAGTTAAACTGGGCTGGGCTGTGTTAAAGTGTGGTGGAGTGGATTATACTGAGCTTTTGTGTATTAAGTATGGTTGGACTTGGTTAAACTGGGCTGGGCTGTATCAGACTTTCTTGGACTGGGTTAAAGTGGGCTGGATTGAAGTGAGATGGACTGGATTAAACTGGTCTGGACCAAGTTAAACTAGGCTGGACTGGATTATACTGAGCTGGAGTGTATTAAAAATGGCTGGACTAAGTTAAACTGGGTTGGGCTGTATCAAACTGAGCTGGCCTGGGTTAAACGGGGGAGTCCTGGTTTAAACTGGGCTGGAGTGTATTTAATATGTCTGGACTGGGTTAAACTGGGCTGGGCTGGATCAAACTGGGCTGGCCTGGGTTAAACTGTGTTAAGCTGTATCAAACTGGGCTGGCCTGGGTTAAACTGGGCTGGGCTGGATCAAACTGGGCTGGACAGGGTTAAACTGTGCTAGAGTGAACTGAACTGGGATGGAGTAAAGTGAGCTGGTCTGGGTTCAAGTGGACCGGGCTGTATCAAACTGAGCTGGACTGTGTTTAAACTTAGCTGTAGTTGGTTAAACTGGGCTTGGCTGGGTTAAACTGTGCTAGAGTGAACTGAAGTGGGCTGGGCTGCATGAAACTGAGCTGGACTGGGTTAAACTGGGCTGGGCTGTATCAAACCGGTCTGGCCCAGTTTAAATTGGTCTGGACTGGGTTAAACTGGGGTGGACTGGATTATACTGAGGTGGTCGGTATTAAATATGTCTGGACTGGGTTAAACTTGGCTGGGCTGTATCAGACTGGGCTTGACTGGGTTAAACTGGGCTGGATTGAACTGAGATGGACTGGATTAAACCGGGCTGGACTGGTTTTAACTGGGCTGGACTGGATTATACAGAGCTGGAGTTTATTAAATATGGCTGGACTAGGTTAAACTGAGCTGGAGTGGGATTAACTGGGTTGTCCTTGATTAAACTGAGCTGGACTGGACTACACAGGGCTGGTGTGGAGTTAAGTGCTCTGGACTGCATTAAACTTGACTGGACAGAGTTAAACTGGTCTTGACTGTATTAAACTTAGCTGGACTGGCTTATACGGGGCTGGAGCTGACTAAAATGTGCTGGACTGAGTTAAACTGGGCTGGCCTGAATTCAGGTGGGCTTGACTGGATTAAATGGAGCTGGACTGGATTAAACTGGGCTGGACTGAACTGGGCTGGGCTAAGTTAAACTGAGCTGGAGTTCTCTGATCTGCAGATCTGCAGTTCTCCACACCTGAGCACTGCCTACAGAAAACAATAACAAGGGATGTTTTAATTTCATGAAAATTATAAGACACCCAGTTGCTGATTCAGTCTGCAAAATATAGCTCACCTTGCTCAAGTCAGCTCTAGGACACAGGTGCCACTTAGCTCCTTGTTGTGGACCTCCAAATTAAAAATACACAGGAAGTCATAATCCCACCAGGAGAATAAGGCATAACTTCTTTCTGACACAACAAGTTTACCCACCTGGTACCTTCAATTCTGCACAACCCTCCTCCATCAGCCTCTCACAAGTGGCTAACCATCTCCCCATTTCCAAGAACAACCTGGCATTAGTCACCACAATGCCAAGCAAAAGTTAATTCTGCCTCTGTGTCTCAGGTCAGATTCACACTGACACTTAGGTTAACATGCATACACAGA
>NW_026642721.1:0-1283 GCF_028554395.1 Pezoporus wallicus | reverse complement strand
CCTAACCCCTAACACTAACCCTAAACTTAACCCTAACCCTAACCCTAAACCCTAACCCTAACCCCTAACCCTAACCCTAACCCTAACCCTAACCCTAAGCTTTCACCATCTTTCCCTCCTGGCTCTTCGATTGTGGGAGCAGACGGCAACTGTTCGTGCTCTACTCACTGTGCAGCTGGGCAGCCGAGAGCAAGCTCCGAAGAGGGTGCATTCAAATGGACCTTTAGGTATGAAAGCGAGGAGCGACAGCAATGATGGTGACACCGTTGCAAAGCTGACTGTGTGCTGAAGATGCCCAGCACATGCTTTCCCTCCTGGCTCTTCGACTGTGGGAGCAGACGGCGACCGTTCGTGCTCTACTCATTGTGCTGCTGGGCAGCCGAGAGCAAGCTCCGAAGAGGGTGCTTTCAAATGGATCTTTAGGTATGAAAGCGAGGAGCGACAGCAATGATGGTGACACCGTTGCAAAGCTGACTGTGTGCTGAAGATGCCCAGCACATGCTTTCCCTCCTGGCTCTTCGGCTCTGGGAGCAGAGGCCAGACGTTCGTGCACTAATCGCTGAGCTTCTGGGCAGCGGAGAAGCAGCTTTGGAGAGGTTGCATTCAAATGTACTTTTAGGTATGAAACCGAGGAGTGACAGCAATAATGGTGACAGCATTACAAAGCTGACTGTGTGCTGAAGATGCGCAGCACATGCTTTCCCTCCTGGCTCTTCGACTGTGGGAGCAGACGACAACCGTTCGTGCTCTACTCACTGTGCTGCTGGGCAGCCGAGAGCAAGCTGTGAAGAGGGTGCATTCAAATGGACCTTTAGGTATGAAAGCAAGGAGAGACAGCAATGATGGTGACACCGTTGCAAAGCTGACTGTGTGCTGAAGATGCCCAGCACATGCTTTCCCTCCTGGCTCTTCGGATCTGGGAGCAGAAGCCAGACGTTCGTGCACTAATCCTTCTGCCCCTGGGCAGCCGAGAACAAGTTTCGGAGAGGTTGCACTCAAATGGACTTTAAAGTATGAAACCGAGGAGCGACAGCAATGATGGTGACACCGTTGCAAAGCTGACTGTGTGCTGAAGATGCCCAGCACATGCTTTCCCTCCTGGCTCTTCGACTGTGGGAGCAGACGGCAACTGTTCGTGCTCTACTCACTGTGCAGCTGGGCAGCCGAGAGCAAGCTCCGAAGAGGGTGCATTCAAATGGACCTTTAGGTATGAAAGCGAGGAGCGACAGCAATGATGGTGACACCGTTGCAAAGTTGACTGTGTGCTGAAGATGCCCAGCAAA
>NW_026642720.1:0-1270 GCF_028554395.1 Pezoporus wallicus | reverse complement strand
CCACCCCTCAAGCCTGTGAGGAAGTTGGAATGGTTCATTGTTTGTCATGAAATGAGAATTAAAGGATGCGCTGTTGAACGCTATAGGCAACACATATAAAAGGAAACAAAAAGCCTCACATTTAATCTATGAAACATCAATCTGCAGGACATCATGGAAATTAAAAGCATAGAGACATTCAAAAAGTTATTTGAAAAAATCCAGCAGGATTTTAAGGATTGGTAGTTATTAAGCCTGAAAAGATGAAGAGACTGTGTATCAGTTTATGCTTTTCTTGAATGGATCACGTATTTTAAGAGGGAAAAAAAAAAAAAAAACAAACCTGAAAACATCTAAAAAGTCTTTTTATTTGTCTGATTCTAACAAGAGCCATTATCAGTGGAAGAACATTTAGCCATTTGTCTGGTATACAATCTACATGGAAGCATTGTTCTTTCTTATTAATGGTTTTGATGTTTGAGTACAGCAACATCAGAACAATAGTGATCTGAATAATTTCTATTGTGTAGCAATGGCATCTGTTATACACATCCGCTTTGGAAAGGAGATTATTTCAGTTAGCCACATTTTAATCCACATAATATATGTTAAAAGTAAACATTAAATAGCTGACTTGGTTACAGATTGATCCTTTATTAATATTCTCACTACAAGATCCATCCCCATTGCTAGAGAAATTAATCATTCCTTCCTGTTTTTCATATTTCAGAATAATCTGCCTCAAGAGTTCCTGACAATACATCTTTAGGGTAATTAACTCTACTGAGATTCCATCTTATTATATTTCAACTTTAGCAAAGCATAGGGACAGAAATCCTACATGTTCCACTTCTTTGAATAGTTGCTACTGACAATTTTATTCCTTTGTGGGCTCAAATGTTTCTTAGAAGCCTGGGGTACACTAATCAGCTAATGGAAAAAAATGGTGGCACCTTCAGTAAACACCTATAAACAGTCTCTTTGTGGGAAAAGTAGTTGATCTCTGATTATTTCCTGCAGAAAACAGGAATTTATGTTTGTTATAAAAGAAATAAGGTTTTTTAAGGTGGTATCCTTACAGCTGAATCCTTTCTAACTAGAAGATTCCATTTTTTGTTGAAATGCAGGCTGGTTAAATTTGAACTCTATAGTGAACAACTGGTTTCAGCAGCTTCAGGTAAGCTCTACTACATAACAGTTTTCAGGTGCTTCAGGCTTCCTGCCAGAAAGGCAGGAGCCTAAACTCTGTGCTCTTCATCTTGAACCAGAAAACCCAGTACAGGAATCTTAA
>NW_026642719.1:0-1306 GCF_028554395.1 Pezoporus wallicus | reverse complement strand
GGGGGGAACATCCATGGGTATGGGGGGGAACATCCATGGGTATGGGGGGAACATCCATGGGTATAGGGGGGAACATCCATGGGTATAGGGGGGAACATCCATGGGTATAGGGGGGAACATCCATGGGTATAGGGGGAACATCCATGGGTATAGGGGGAACATCCATGGGTATAGGGGGGGTATGGGGGGACATCCATGGGTATGGGGGAACATCCATGGGGATGGGGGGAACATCCATGGGTATGGGGGGAACATCCATGGGTATAGGGGGGAACATCCATGGGTAGAGGGGGCACATCCCTGGGGAGAGGGGGCACAACCAAGGGTATGGGGGGGAACAACATGGGTATAGGGGGAACATCCATGGGGATGGGGGGGATACATGGGGATGGGGATGGGGATACATGGGTATAGGGGGAACATCCATGGGTATAGGGGGAACATCCATGGGTATAGGGGGAACATCCATGGGTATGGGGGGGAACATCCATGGGTATAGGGGGAACATCCATGGGTATAGGGGGGAACATCCATGGGGATGGGGGGAACATCCATGGGGATGGGGGGGGGGGGAACATCCATGGGTATAGGGGGAACATCCATGGGTATGGGGGGAACATCCATGGGTATAGGGGGGAACATCCATGGGTATGGGGGGGAACATCCATGGGTATGGGGGGGATACATGGGGATGGGGATGGGGATACATGGGTATGGGGGGGAACATCCATGGGTATGGGGGGGAACATCCATGGGTATAGGGGGAACATCCATGGGTATAGGGGGGAACATCCATGGGTATAGGGGGAACATCCATGGGTATGGGGGGGAACATCCATGGGTATAGGGGGAACATCCATGGGTATGGGGGGAACATCCATGGGTATGGGGGGAACATCCATGGGTATGGGGGGAACATCCATGGGTATGGGGGGGGGTCATGGGGGGGGGAACATATGGGGAGGGGTATGGGGGGGACATCCATGGGGATGGGGATGGGGGGGGGGATACATGGGGATGGGGGGGATACATGGGGATGGGGTGGGGGGGATACATGGGGATGGGGGGACATGGGGGGGATACATGGGGATGGGGTGGGGGGGATACATGGGGATGGGGGGGATACATGGGGATGGGGGGGACACAGGGATATGGGGGGACACATGGGGATGGGGGGGACACAGGGGTATGGGGGGGACACAGGGGGATGGGGGGACACATGGGGATGGGGGGGGACCCATGGATATGGGGGGACCAATGGGGATGGGCGTGACTCATGGATATGGGGGGGGCAATGGGGATGGGG
>NW_026642718.1:0-1301 GCF_028554395.1 Pezoporus wallicus | reverse complement strand
CCCCCGGATCCCAAGTATCCCAAATCCTGGTTATCCCAAAATCCCAGCTATCCCAGATCCCAGGTACCCCAAATCCCTGTTATCCCAAATCCCAGTTATCCCAATCCCAGTTATCCCAAAATCCCTCTTATCCCAAATCCCGATATCCCAGATCCAAACTATCCCAAATCCAGTTATCCCAAATCCCAGCTATCCCAAATCCCAGTTATCCCAATCCCAGCTATCCCAAATCCAGTTATCCCAAATCCAGTTATCCCAAATCCCTCTTATCCCAAATCCCAGTTATCCCAAATCCCAGCTATCCCAAATCCCAGTTATCCCAAACTTTTAGTTATCCCAAATCCCTCTTATCCCAAATCCCAGCTATCCCAATCCCAGCTATCCCAAATCCCAGTTATCCCAAATCCCAGTTATCCCAATCCCAGCTATCCCAAATCCCTCTTATCCCAAATCCCTCTTATCCCAAATCCCAGCTATCCCAAATCCCAGCTATCCCAAATCCCTCTTATCCCAAATCCCAGCTATCCCAAATCCCAGCTTTCCCAAATCCCAGTTATCCCTAACCCAGCTATCGCAAATCCCAGTTATCCCAAACCCAGCTATCCCAAATCCCTCTTATCCCAAATCCCTCTTATCCCAAATCCCAGCTATCCCAAATCCCTCCCCAAAAAACGGGAGCAGCGCTATCCCAACTTCCCGCTATCCCAACTTCCCATTATCCCAGCTCTTCCCAAAGCAGCCTTGGGGATGTTCCATAAGGAAAAACCCTCTTGGAATCATGGAATGCCAAGCTGGAATCCCTAGGGATTCCTTGCCCTTTCCCATGCAGGCTGCATCCCGACATTCCCAACCCTCTTCCCGGAGCATCCACGCTTCTTTGGGAATGCCGCCGTGGGATCAAGCCCCATTCCCGGGATGAGCCTTTGGAACCGGCAATCCCATGGGATCATCCCATTCCCCCCCTTCTCCATTTGGGAGCAGAATTCCTGCTTTTCCTGCTCCCTGATTTCCAGAACAAAGGAAAGGGGGGGTATTCCCAAGGGTTTTCCAGAAAGCTGGAAGTGCTTGGAGCACAAAGAAGCCGGTTTAAAGGGGGGGGGGGGGGGATGTCATTCCAGAAGGTGGGAATAGCGGATCCATATGGATCCTTTGTCTCCATGCCGGAGGTGGGATGGATTGGGAAGAAAACATGGAAAACTCTTCCGTGTCCCCATTCCAGCCGTTGGGAAAAGGGATTCCACCCCCCCCCCCATTCCCATTATCCTGGTGGCATCGGGAATGGAATTCCCGCCTCGCTTCCG
>NW_026642716.1:0-1302 GCF_028554395.1 Pezoporus wallicus | reverse complement strand
GAGCTCCATTATTGTGTCATAGAGCCCCTTGTAACCACATAGAGCCCCAGTATTGGCTCATAGAGCCCCATTATTACCTCATAGAGCCCCGTTATTGCCTAATAGAGCCCCGTTATTGCCTCATACAGCCCCATTATTGCCTCAGATCCCCCATTATAGCCTCATAGAGCCCCATTATTGCATCATAGAGCCCCATTAAAACCTCATAGAGCCCCATTATTGCATCATAGAGCCCCAGTATTGCCTCATCCAGCCCGATTATTACCAGAGAGCCCCATTATTGCCTAATAGAGGCCCATTATTGCCTCATAGAGCCCCATTGTTGCGACATAGAGCCCCATTATTGCCTCATAGAGCTCCATTATTGTGTCATAGAGCCCCTTTGTAACCACATAGAGCCCCAGTATTGGCTCATAGAGCCCCATTATTACCTCATAGAGCCCCGTTATTGCCTCATACAGCCCCATTATTGCCTCATATCCCCCATTATAGCCTCATAGAGCCCCATTATTGCGTCATAGAGCCCCATTAAAACCTCATAGAGCCCCATTATTGCATCATAGAGCCCCAGTATTGCCTCATCCAGCCCGATTATTACCGCAGAGCCCCATTATTGCCTAATAGAGGCCCATTATTCCCTCATAGATCCCCATTATTGTCTCATAGAGCCCCAATATTGCCTCATAGAGCCCCGTTATTGCCTCATGGAGCATCATTATTGCCTCGTAGAGCCCCAGTATTGCGTTTTAGAGCCCCATTATTGGCTCATAGAGCCCCATTATTGCCTCATAGAGACCCTTTATAACCATTATTATTGCCTCATAGACCTCATTATAGCCTCCTAGAGCCCCATTGTTTCGACACAGAGCTCCATTATTGCCTCATAGAGCCCTATTTTTGCCTCGTAGAGCTCCATTATTGGGTCATAGAACCCCCATTAGTGCGTCATAGAGCCCCGTGATTGCTTCATAGAGCCCCATTATAACCTCATAGAGCCAAATTATTTCCCCATAGAGCCCCATTATTGCCTCGTAGAGCCCCATTATTGCATCATAGAGCCCCAGTATTGCTCACGGAGCCCCATTATTGCCTCGTAGAGCCCCGTTATAGCCTCATAGAGCCCCAATATAACCCCATAGACGCCATTATAGCCTCGTAGACCTCATTATAGCCTCACAGAGCCCCATTATTGCCTAATAGAGCCCCGTTATTGCCTCATACAGCCCCATTATTGCCTCATATCCCCCATTATAGCCTCATAGAGCCCCATTATTGCATCATAGAGCCCCATTAAAACCTCAT
>NW_026642715.1:0-1319 GCF_028554395.1 Pezoporus wallicus | reverse complement strand
TATATAGGACTGGTATTCAGCCACTCCTCCTTGGCACAACAGTATTGGTTAGCCCCACACAGTTTCCTCCACGTTCTCCTCCCATGTCCAGTCTCCGGTTACCTGTGGGGGCCACCCCCTGCCTTGCTCGCACAGTCCTCCAGGGCTCTATGGTCCTGCTCCTAGAGTCATTCTGCAACAATTCCCCCCTTTTTCTTTGTGCGAGCAAGGCATAGTAGGTTGGAGAGGCTCGCAGCTCCTTTAAATCTCAAGCTCGCGCATGATCTCTATTTTCTACTGCGCGCTTCAAAATGGCGCCGCAATCGATCCGGTGCCAAGGCACCACCCTCTTTCTTTCGGATTCCTCGACATTTATCTGCGTATACCTTCTAATATACTTTCTCTGTCCTTTTCAAAGTCCCTACTTTCGGAACTGGGATGGTGGGGGAGCAGGGGGTTACACCTCCTCTGCGGCACCTTCTGATGGAGGGGGAGAAAAGGAAGGGGGGGGTGGGGGGAAACCCTGTGCTCCCATGAGCTGGGGGAAACGAGTTGTAATCTTCCCCCGGTTTCAACCGACCCGGGACGTCTGTTCCTAGTTTCTCCATTGCTACCGCGGCAGTTTTGTTTTCCGCCTTGTATTGTATCTTTTTATACAGTTTATTACTTCTCTCCGTGGTTTACCGAGTTTCTGCCGTTTTAACATCATTAAGCACGGAGTCAAATAGTTCTTCACCAAACTTTCACCACTCACTCTCCTCAAAAACTCTATTAGGATCTACAAAAAATCCCTTAGCCTTCCCTACAGCCACTCTACCTGCTAGCTGCTTTAGAGTCTCATGCTCAATTCCCCGCTTTTATAAAAAGCACTGTAAAAGTTCAGGGCTCAATTCCCCGCTTTTATAAAAAGCACTGTAAAAGTTCAGGGCTCAGTTCCCCGCTTTTATAAAAAGCACTGTAATAAGTCCAGGGCTACCTCTCGGTCCATTTTCATGGCCAGCCTTTTCCGGATCGTCTTCTTCTGGGTCGTCCTGTAACCTCGGTCTCCGGATCGGCCTCCCGATGCAGCAGTGTCTGGCTCGCCCCAGCGGTGGATTCCTTTCGGTTAGTCCAAGCACCCGGGTCCGTCACGCCACCGCAGCAGCATTGCCTGCGCTTCCCGGCCGCTGCCGCCAGCGCCGCTCACTCGCCGTTCCGGGTCCCCGCTAACCGGGGCCCTGTAATCCGGATCCCCAGTGACCGGGGCCCTGTATCCGGGTCCCCGCTAGTTGGGGCCCTGTAATCCGGGTCCCCAGCGACCAGGGCCCTGTAGTCCGTGTACCTGTTCAGGCGCCATTTGT
>NW_026642714.1:0-1316 GCF_028554395.1 Pezoporus wallicus | reverse complement strand
ACTGCCTTTTTCTCCTCTGACGGTGCCCCATGCCCAGAGGCAGCAGATGTCCAACGGCAGCTCCATCACCCAGTTCCTCCTCCTGCCATTCTCACACACGCGGGACCTGCAGCTCTGCCACTTCTGGCTCTTCCTGGGCATCTCCCTGGCTGCGCTCCTGGGCAACGGCCTCATCATCACCAGCACAGCCTGCGACCAGCGCCTCCACACCCCCAGGTACTTCTTCCTCCTCAACCTCTCCCTGCTGGACCTGGGCTGCATCTCCACCACTGTCCCCAAATCCATGGCCAATTCCCTCTGGGACACCAGGGCCATCTCCTACACAGGTTGTGTTGCACAACTCTTTTTCTTTCTCTTATTCATTTCAGCAGAGTATTTTCTCCTCACTGCCATGTCCTATGACCGCTACGTGGCCATCTGCAAGCCCCTGCACTATGGGACCCTCCTGGGCAGCAGAGCTTGTGTCCACATGGCAGCAGCTGCCTGGGGCAGTGGCTTTCTCAGTGCCCTTCTGCACACAGCCAATACATTTTCACTGCCCCTCTGCCGAGGCAATGCTGTGGAGCAGTTCTTCTGTGAAATCTCCCAGATCCTCAAGCTCTCCTGATCCCACTCCTACCTCAGGGAAGTTGGGCTTCTTGTGGTTGCCTCCCTGATTGCTGTTGGCTGTTTTGTTTTCATTGTGGGGTCCTATGTGCAGATCTTCAGGGCTGTGCTGAGGATCCCCTCTGAGCAGGGACGCCACAAAGCCTTTTCCACGTGCCTCCCTCACCTGGCCGTGCTTTCCCTGCTTCTCAGCACTGGCACATTTGCCTACCTGAAGCCCCCCTCCATCTCCTCCCCATCCCTGGATCTGGTGGTGTCAGTGCTGTACTCGGTGGTGCCTCCAGCAGTGAACCCCCTCATCTACAGCCTGAGGAACCAGGAGCTGAAGGATGCTGTGAGGAAGCTGGTGAATGGATGGGTTTCAGCAACCATATACTGCCTGTTTTGCTCTGCAAAAGACTCCCAGTGAAGGTCACGACAGGTCACGTCTGTCTTTCCTGCTTTACATTTTTTTTCCTGTTTTGATTTGCGGTGATGTCTTCACAGAAATGTCAGTTTTCATCTCTTTCTCCTTAAGCAGCCACTCGTGTTGTTCAGGAATGCTATTGGCAAGCAGGAGTGTGTTTAGCAACAGGCCCTCAGGACAGGCAGGGATAGGAACACGGTGCCTGTGGGGAGAGTGTGGGGGAGCTGGGCTGTCCATCCTGGAGAAGGGAAAGCTGATGGGGACCTGAGGTCTTGGGAAGGGAAGGCTGTTGGGGACTGGCTGC
>NW_026642713.1:0-1272 GCF_028554395.1 Pezoporus wallicus | reverse complement strand
GCTTCTTTATAACCCATTTTAAATCTTTTTTTGCTATTTCTAAGCAATTGCTGGTCATTCTTGTCTAATTTTTGCCCATTTTTTGCAGGTTTTATTCCTTTTTTGGCAATTTCTGAATGATTTATGGAAGTTTCTAGCCTGGTTTAAGCTTTTCTTACCTATTTCTAAACTGGCTTGAGCTATATCTAACCCTTGTTTTGCACAATACTGACTCTTTTTAAGCCATTTTGGCCATTCCCAAACCCTTGCTGTCCAGGTCTTACCATTTTCTGGTTTTGCCCTTTCCTCACTTGGTTTAAACCATTTTTGGCCCTTTCTAACCCATTTTAAGTCTTTTTTGGCTATTTCTAAACAATTGCTGGTCATTCTTATCTTATTTTTGCCTATTTCTTAGTAATTTTATGCATTGTTGAGTAAGTCTGAACTGTTTCTTGCCATTTCCAGCCTGGTTTAACCTTTTCCTAGCTATTTCTAAACTGGCTTGAGCTATTTCTAACCCTTTTTTTGCCCAATTTTAACTCTTCTTAAGTCATTTTGGCCATTCCCAAAGCCTTTCTGTGCATTTCTTACCAATTTCTTTGTTTCTAAACCTTTTTTGCCATTTTCTAACCTGGTTTAAGCCATTTTTGGCTCTTTCTGACCCTTTTAAGTTTTTTTTGGCTATTTCTAAGCAATTGCTAGTCATTCTTACCTTATTTTTGCCCATTTCTTGCCCATTTGAAGCCATTTTTGACAATTTCTCAACTATTTTTGGAAGTTTCTAACCTGGTAAGCTTTTCTTACCTATTTCTGAACTGGTATGAGCTATATCTAACCCTTTTTTTTTTGAGCAATACTGACTCTTTTTAAGCCGTTTTGGCCATTCCCAAACCCTTTCTATCCAGGTCTTACCAATTTCTTTCTGTTTCTAACCTGTGTTTTGCCCTTTCCTCACTTGGTTTAAACCATTTTTGGCCCTTTCTAACCCATTTTAAGTCTTTTTTGGCTATTTCTAAACAATTGCTGGTCATTCTTATCTTATTTTTGCCTATTTCTTAGTAATTTTATGCATTGTTGACTAAGTCTGAACTGTTTCTTGCCATTTCCAGCCTGGTTTAACCTTTTCCTAGCTATTTCTAAACTGGCTTGAGCTATTTCTAACCCTTTTTTTCCCAGTTCTAACTCTTCTTAAGTCATTTTGGCCATTTCCAAACCTTTTTTGTCCTGTTCTTACCAATTTCTTTCTGTTTCTAAACCATTTTTGCCCTTTTCTATCCTAGTTTAAACCATTTT
>NW_026642712.1:0-1260 GCF_028554395.1 Pezoporus wallicus | reverse complement strand
CGGTCCCCGGGCTCGGGGTCGCCAGTAGTAGCAGGAAGCGTTACTGGGCTCCGACAGCGGGGCAATGGGGGCTTCGAGTGCCTCTCTACTTCGTGTGCCTAACTGGCACGGTTTTGTGATAAAGAACTGCGAGTCTCCTAGCGTGGCAGCTGGACTCTTTTTTTATGAAAGTAAAAAGCTATTACGTGTGTGCCTCTCGGGGACGTAAGGGGTGGATTTTGTTGAAACAGACGTGCCTCCTGCCTCCCGGAGACGACACCCCCAACCTATTGCTGTATCTAACTTGGTTTGCATGAGGTGCGTGCCTCTTAGGGACTTCAGAGGTGCGTTTTGTGGAAGCAAAACGCGCTGCCTCCCTGAGGCGATCGTCCCGTTCCGAAATGGATAGCAGTGAAGCTGCCCCTGAGGGCAGAGATGTGTTGTGTGGCCTTTTAGAGCAACAGAAGGCTCGCCCCTCTCTGCCAGGGGCAGAACGGGCCGAGAAAAATCGGTGTAATTAAAGTCTAACAGACCGAATAAGCGCCCTGCAAAAGGATGTGAAACTGTGACTGAAAGGGTAACTCGGTTGTCTGGGCCGTACCGGGCGCCATCTTGGCTGCTGCACAGGGACGAACGCTAGATCTGGACGATTTTGCTTGCCACGCCCAACCTCCTAAACCACCTGAGATTTTCTTTGCTAAAAACAAATGGATTCGAACCAGTGAGTTGTTTGTTCCATCTAGAACGTCTCACCTATGGTGTGTTTAGTATTCAGAAGCATTAAAATGTTCCTAATTCATGTGAAATACTGTGCAAACAGCACAAATTTCAACGTTAACACTTTGTGCTATTGTCCCATTAGAATTTGCAGAGCTGAACTGGCATGTGAGAACATGCTGATGTGCGGATTGACTCCACAACTCGTTAAAGTTGTAAAGCAGGTATGCTTTTTAGTCGAAAACATGCGGCCTTGCAAGGGATAATTCCTCAAAGTCATGCGTGCCTCGGTGTTGTTTCCCTCTACGTTTATGCTCAAAGTTATATGTATTCATAAGGTTGCACAATATGCCTATATATATTCATGTCCTGTCCCTGCTTCGTATTATAATGAGCTAGAGGTTCTGTGCACCTGCGCAGTGCCTCTGGTCATGGGCAGGGGTCTCAAGATGGAGTAAATGGTCTTCCTCCTGTGGGTAGGGGTCTTCAGAGGAAATCAATGAGTCTTCCTCTTCTTGAACTTTTCACCTTTTAGTCTTCACATATGGCCTTAGGGTTTGGTCG
>NW_026642711.1:0-1256 GCF_028554395.1 Pezoporus wallicus | reverse complement strand
AGACTGATTTCACCCTGACATTGTGTAGGACCCACTTTCTGTCCCTTGTAGAATAAATAATGCAAGACAAGTAATTGGAACATTGCTAAACAGTATAATACCTTGTTTTGGAAGTACCAAAGGCAATTTCTTCCGACCGAGGCTCGCCCTTTAGTGCAAACTATTTACCAGAAATTAGCAAAAATTAGAGCTTGATTGGCAACTACATGTTCCGTACAGGCCTCAGGCCTGTGGGCAAGTAGAAAAGGTGATCAAACAACAGATTAGTAAAATATGTCAAGATATTGATACCAAGCTTTAGACTGGCTCTATTAAGAATTTGAACTAAACCTCGGTCGAAAGAAGAGGCTATCCCATGTAAAATTTTATATGGAAGACCGTATCAGTCCCAGTTTAAAGGAGAAAGTCTTCTGGAAGTGGGAGAAGGCTATCTCCTAGAGTTTCTGATCAATCTGGGCAAGTAATTAGAGGAAATAAGAGAATACTGGGGACAAGAGCGAGAGGCATGGATTATCTGACTCACCCTTTTGAGATCCAGAGACTGGGTTTATGTTAAGAATTTTTCAGGAGATCCTCTACAGGAGAAGTGGAGCAGACTGTACCAGATAATGGAACAACCTTTCTTCAAAAACGAAGAAAGCACCAGAACCAGAGAAGACATGGCGGATCGAACCTTCAGGCCCTTCACATATGAAATTGTATCAGTCGTAATTTGGATTTATGTGATAACTGACATACCAGCTTGGGACCAATACTTATACCTGATTAATATTAATTGTTTGAATATTGATTACTTGTGGTATAACAAAATTTTCTTCCTGAAATTGTAAATGATCTATGATAAATTATGAAGATTGGAAAAAAGAAATTAAATTTAAATATCAAGTAGAAACAGGGAACTATTTCAAGAAGACCCTAGATGGTAATGGCAGTTAAAATAAAATTTTGCAGGAGAATTTTCAAAAGGACAGAAAAAGGGGATATAATAGACATTTGTTGGTACTAACAGACACCTTTTCAGGTTGGCCAGAAGCCTTTCCAACTAGAAGCGCACAAGCCCGGGATGTAACAAAGATATTGTTACAGGATGGTTGTGGGGATTTCGAAAGTATGTGCTGCATGAACTTAACTGACCATTCTGAATCAATTCATGCTAAGCTGCGAAAAGAAATGAAAATACGCAGGAGCTTAGAATTGTTGGAGGTGGAATGGATGACTGGCTAAATAAGCTAGGAGTTACTGGATGGTTCAGAGAA
>NW_026642710.1:0-1243 GCF_028554395.1 Pezoporus wallicus | reverse complement strand
AGGAGCCAAGCCCCGCGGAAGAGCCGAGCCCCGCGGAGGAGCCGAGCCCCGCGGAGGAGCCCAGCTCCGCGACGGCCGAGAGCATTCCCCGGCAGCCGCCCGCCGAGCCCCAGGAGGATGCAGGAGGCCACGCAGCACTTCCCAGCAAGGCAGAGGAGGAAGAGCTGGACTCAGGAAAAGAGAAGCCGGTGGTGGGAGAGCCGGGAAGCACAGCAGCAACACCAGCCACAGTGACAAGTACAGCAGCATCCTCTGAGAGTTCTGCAGGTTTTGAATGGCCTTTGGGTATCCTTGGTACCTGCCTGCTGATTGTGATGGGGATCAGCATGTTGGCACACACACACACTGTGTTCTACCCACAACCATTTTGTCTGATCTCAGAAGTTAAGCAGAGTCAGGTTTGGGTCTTGTCTAGGGTTAGACAACAATATAGGGGGACCAAGAGATTTTCCCCAACGCTGGACAGTCATGAGTGGCAGGGCATGTGGGACAGTATGGGCAAGTTTCTAGTCCACTGGGCCCCTCCAGTGCTTTGGAAGCATCAGAGGTGGAAGGCAGCTGTATGGAGTCCCCAGCAACAAGCTGCAGAAACTGCTTAAGGGGACAGTGAATTATTTTAAGCCTGGTGGGCCCATGGCACTTCAGGCCATCAGAGCAGAGATGCAACATAGAGATGGACTTATGATCGAGGGGTGGACTTAGCAATGGACACTATTGCCCAGGTTATTCACGAGTGTGAACACTGCGCACAGTCTCTCCTGCTCTGGAAGACTGTTACAAGAGATGGAGCCTGACATGGACCAGATGGACGCAGCAGCTTTATAGGGACTGGTCCATGCACCGAGATAAGAGTGATGGTATATTGAAAATGTGGGATCTGAGCATGACGTGAATGGTATGGAATAAGGGGTGGATAATGTCCTGGGTTCAGCAGTAGCAGTCATTTTTCTCCTTCTTGGTAGCTGATGCAGTGCTGTGTTTTGACTTTCGGCCTGGGGACAGAGCTGATAACAATGATGTTTTGGTTTGGCCAAGGACTTTGTGAGCCTCATGCTCTGCCAGGGGGGAGGGGAAGCCAGGAGGAAGCAGAGACAGGACACCTGACCCAAACTGACCAAAGAGGTATTCCATACCACAGCACGTCATGCCCAGGATGTAACTGGGAGTTAGCCGGAAGGGCTGGGAGACTGCAGGGCTGGAGGAGGTATCTGTCGGTGCTTGGTCGGGCTTGGGGGCCGAGTTA
>NW_026642709.1:0-1238 GCF_028554395.1 Pezoporus wallicus | reverse complement strand
AGGAACTGACCCCAAATATTCCATATAAATACGAATTCCCACCTAACGCTGTTGGATCATGGTACGGGGTTCGGGGGGGTGCTGTTGAGGGGGGTGTGGGGGCTGTTTGGGGGAGTCGTGGCCCTGCAATGTCCCATAGCCAATGCTGGGGGTGGCACTGGGGGGTCCCTGCAGGCTGGGGGGGAGCAATGAGTGGTTCCCCCCACAGACAAGGTGTTGCTGTATGGAAGACACAGGCAATGCCCACGGTATCACCCCCACGTCCCCCCTCCCCGGGTCATTTGGGGACACAGTGGGGGCCGTGCTGGTCACAAACCTTTATTGCAGCAGCAGTGGGGGGGGGGGGGGGCTGTGACCCCGTCCGTTTTGGGGGGTCTCCTGAGTTTCCCACATTGCTCCCAAGCCCCCCCCAAGTGCTGGTGGTGCTCGAGGGCCGCTCGTACCGCTTCCCCCTTTCCCATCCCGCTCCCCCCATTCCCATCCTGCTCCCCACCCCATTCCCGTCCCGCTCCCCCCCCCATTCCTGTCCCCCTTCCCGCACCGCTTCCCCCATTCCCATCCCACTCCCCCCCATTCCCGCACCGCTCCCCCCGTGCCCCCCCCCCTCAGGGCCGCTCCCGCAGCCGCCGGCCCACGAGGCTCCGCAGCGTTCCCGCTCGGACTCGTTCCTGCGGACGCGGGCGGGGGGGCCGCGGCGGGGCCGGGGCCCAGGGAGGGGCTGGAGCGCGCCCTGCTCAGCGCGGGGGCCCGGGGCTGCCGCTCCCGGCTCCGCCTCCGCCTCCCAGCCCGGCTCGGCCCGGCCGCGGAGCCACGAGTCCAGCACCCGCACGTAGGTCTCGTAGCGCCGGCGCTGCGGGGGGGGCACCGCAACGGGGTCAGCGCGGGGACAGCGGGGTCACCGTGGGGACAATGGTGCCAACACATCCAGAACAGGGTCACCGTGGGGACAATGGTGCCACCATGGCCAGAACAGGGTCACCGTGGGCACAATGGTGCCACCACGGCCAGAACAGGGTCACCGTGGGGACAATGGTGCCAACACATCCAGAACAGGATCACCATGGGGACAATGGTGCCAACACATCCAGAACAGGGTCACCATGGGGACAATGGTGCCAACACATCCAGAACAGGGTCACCATGGGGACAATGGTGCCAACACATCCAGAACAGGGTCACCATGGGGACAATGGTGCCAACACATCCAGAACAGGGTCACCATGGGGACAATGGTGCCA
>NW_026642708.1:0-12623 GCF_028554395.1 Pezoporus wallicus | reverse complement strand
GCTGCAGGCCCCGCTCGGCCGAGAGCCGCGCCTCGGGGTCCGGGTCCCCGCAGTCCTCGAGCAGCTCCGGCAGCGCCCCCCCGGGCTGCGGGACCCCCCCGGCCTCAGCGGGACCCCAACGGGGACCCCCGGGCACGGAACCCCTCAAATAGGGACCCCCCCCCAGGGAACCCCACCCCCCCCCCCACGGACCCCAAACAGGGCCCCCCCAAAACAGGGCCCCCCAAACAGGGCCCCCCCAAAAGAGGGACCCCCAGAGCAGGGACCCCTCCAAAACAGGGCCCCCCCAAACAGGGACTCCCCCAAAAAGGGACCCCCCCAAAACAGGGACCCCTAAACAGGGACCCCACAAAACAAGGACCCCCAGAGCAGTGACCCCCCCGAACAGGGACCCCCCAAACAAGGACTCCCCCAAAAAGGGACCCCTCCAAAACAGGGACCCCCCAGAGCAGGGACCCCTCCAAAACAGGGACCCCCCCGAACAGGGCCCCCCCAGACAGGGACCCCCCCAAAACAGGGCCCCCCCAACAGGGCCCCCCCAAAACAGGGATCCCCCCAAACAGGGACTCCCCCAAAGGGACCCCCCGAAAAGGGACCCCCAAGCAGGGAACCCCCTGAACATGAGCCCCAGAGCAGGGACCCTGCCAAAGAGGGACCCCCCCCAAACAGGAACCCCCGAGCAGGGACCCCCCCATGCTGCGGGTCCCACAAACAGGGATACGATAACCCCCCACCCCGAACAGGGGCACCCCCATGGCGGGGACCCCGCTGGTCACCCCATAGCACCCCCAAACTCCCCTGGGGGCTGGGTAGGGACTCCCCCATCATGGGCACCCCCAAACACCCCGGGCACCCCCAAACACAAGGCCCCCCCATCACGGGCACCCCCAATACCCCGAACCCCCCCGGGCACCCCCAAACCCCCCTGTGCACCCACACAGGGCCCCCCCCATCACGGACCCCCCTCCCCAATGGGCGCTGGCCGGGGCCGACCTGCGGGGTTCGGTGCCAGGCGGGGGGGATCAGCGGCCGGCGCCTCTCGTCCGCGGCCAAGCGGCGGAGCTGCGGCCCCGTGGGGCTGGAGCCCAGCTCGGCCTCGTAGGCGAGGCGGAAGGCGGGCACCGGGGCTCCTGCGGGGCCGGAGCGGGTGAAGGCGGGGTGGGGATGCGGGGCGGGGGATGCGGGGATGCAGGGCAGGTGATGTGGGGCAGGGGATGCGGGGCAGGGGATGCGGGGCAGAGGATGTGGGATGCAGGGATGCGGGGCGGGGGATGCGGGGAGGGGATGCGGGGATGCGGGGATGTGGAGCAGGTGATGTGGGGCAGGGGATGCAGGATGCGGGGCGGGGGATGTGGGGATGCGGGGCAGGGGGTGCGGGGCGGGGGATGCGGGATGCGGGGATGCAGGGCAGGGGATGCGGGGCAGGGGATGCGGGGCAGGGGATGCAGGATGCGGGGATGCGGGGCAGGGGATGAGGGGCAGGGGATGCAGGATGCGGGGATGCGGGGCAGGGGATGCGGGGCGGGGACTGCAGGATGCAGGGATGCAGGGCAGGGGATGCAGGGCAGGGGATGGGGGACGGGGATGCGGGATGCGGGGATGTGGGGCGGGGGATGCAGGGCAGGGGATGCAGGGCAGGGAATGCGGGGAGGGGGATGCGGGGCAGGGGATGTAGGGGGGGGACTGCGGGATGCGGGGATGCAGGGCAGGGGATGCAGGGCAGGGGATGGGGGACGGGGATGCAGGATGCGGGGATGCGGGGCAGGGGATGCGGGGTGGGGGATGCAGGATGCGGGGATGTAGGGTGGGGACTGAGGGATGCGGGGATGCGGGGTGGGGATGCGGGGCAGGGGATGTGGGATGCGGGCAGAGCATCCCCGTGCGCTCACCGGGGCTCAGGGCCTGGCAGCGGGACAGGATCTCCCAGAGCAGCAGCGCCAGCGCGTACACATCGGCCTGCAGCAGCGCCCGGCCCCAGGCGCGCAGGTCCGGGCTCTCGTCCAGGATCTCGGGGGCCAGGTACCGCTGCGTGCCCACCTGGAGCCGAGCAGAGCCCCCCCGGCCCGGCCCGGTCAGCACAGGGCGCTTCATGGGTACCGGGGCTCGGCTCTGTCCCTGTCATGTCCCCGGCCCCATCCCCATCCCTGGCCCCATCCTTGTTCTCATCCCATCATCCCAGTCCCTTCCCAGCCCCACCCATGTCTCAATCCTATCCATGTCCCCATCCCATCCCCATCCCTGTCTCAATTCTATCCCTGTCCCCATCTCCATGTCCATCGGCATCCCCATCTCCATCCCCATTCCTATCTCAATTCTGTCCCTGTCCCCATCTCCATCCCTGTCCCCATCTCCATTCCCATCCCTGTCTCAATCCTATACCTGTCCCCATCTCCAGCTCCATCTGCATCCCCATCTCTATCCCCATCCCTGTCCCCATCCTTACTCCCATCCTACCTCCATCCCCATTAGCATCTCATCCTCATCACCTTTCCATCCCCATCCCTGTCTCAATCCTACCCCTGTCCCCATCTCCATCTGCATTCCCATCTCCATCCCCATCCCATCCCTGTCTCAACCCTATCCTCGTCCTCATCCTCATCCCTGACTCCACCCCATCACATCCCCATTTCTATCCCCATCCCCATCCCACCCCCATCCCTGTCTGTGTCCCATCCCTGTCCCTGTCCTTGTTCCCATCTAGTCTCCATCCCCATCCGTGTCTGCATCCCATCCCTGTCCCCATCCCTGTTCCCATCCACTGTTCATCCCTGTCCCCGTCCCTGTTCCCATCCACTCTGCATCCCCATCCCTGTCTCAACGCTATCCCTGTCCCCGTCCCTGTTCCCATCCACTCTGCATCCCCATCCCTGTCTCAACGCTATCCCTGTCCCCGTCCCTGTTCCCATCCACTCTGCATCCCCATCCCTGTCTGCATCCCATTCCTGTCCCCATCCCTGTTCCCATCCACTCTCCATACCCACCCCTCTCCATCCCTGTTCCCATTCACTCTCCAACCCCACCCCTGTCTCCATCCCATTCCTATCCCCATCCCTGTTCCCATCCACTCTCTATCCCCATCCCTGTCTCCATCCCCATCCCTGTTCCCATCCAGTCTCCATCCCCATCCCTGTCTGCATCCCATCCCTGTTCCCATCCCTGTTCCCATCCACTCTCCATCCTCATCCCTGTCTGCATCCCATCCCTGTCCCCATCCCTGTTCCCATCCACTCTCCATCCCCATCCCTGTCCCCATCCCTGTTCTCCACTCTCCATCCACCCCACTCTCCATTCCCATCCCCATCCCCATCCCTGTTCCCATCCACTCTCCATTCCCATCCCTGTCCCCATCCCTGTTCTCATCCACTCTCCATCCCCATCCCCATCCCTGTTCCCACCCCAGTCTCCATCCCTGTTCCCATCTCCATCCCCATCCCTGTCTCAACGCTATCCCTGTCCCGATCCCTGTCCCCATCCCAGTCTCCATCTCCATCCCCATCCCCATCTCCGTCCCCATCCCTCTCCCCATCTCCATCCCCATCCCCGTCCCCATCCCCATCCCCATCCCCGTCCCCGTCCCCATCCCCATCCCCATCCCCGTCCCCATCCCCATCCCCGTTCCCATCCCCATCCCCACCCCACCCCACGCCATCACCTTGCGGATGGGTCCCCCCCGTGGGGCCGCGGCTCCCCCCAGCACCCGCGGCGGCAGCGGCAGCGCCGGCCCGAGGTCACCGATGGCGCAGGTGCCGCGGTCCCGCAGCAGCGCGTTCTGGTCCCGCTGAACCACGCTGGGCTTGGAGAGACCTGGGGGGGGGGGCACGGGGGTGACGGAGGGGGTGCGGGGGGACGGGACCCCCATGGGGTGCTCCGGGGCTCACCGGGGCGCCGCAGCTCCCGGTGCAGGGGGGCCAAGCCCCGAGGCAGGGACAGCGCCAGGCGCACAATGCCCGGCCCGGGACCAACGGGGTGAGCCAGGAAGTGCCGCAGGGAGCCCTGGGGTGCGGGGGACACATGGGGACACATGGACATACATGGACATACATGGACATACATGGACATACATGGACACACATGGACATACATGGACATACATGGACATACATGGACATACATGGACACACATGGACATACATGGACATACATGGACATACATGGGAACACACATGGACATACATGGACATACATGGACATACATGGACATACATGGACACACATGGACATACATGGACATACATGGACACACATGGACATACATGGACATACATGGACATACATGGGGACACACATGGACATACATGGACATACATGGACATACATGGACATACATGGACATACATGGACATACATGGGGACACATGGACATACATGGACATACATGGACATACATCGACATACATGGGGACACATGGACATACATGGACATACATCGACATACATGGACATACATCGACATACATGGGGACACATGGACATACATGGACATACATGGACATACATGGACATACATGGGGACATACATGGGGACATACATGGACATACATGGGGACATACATGGACATACATGGACATACATGGACATACATGGGGACATACATGGACACACATGGACATACATGGACATACATGGACATACATGGGGACATACATGGGGACACATGGACATACATGGACATACATGGACATACATGGACATACATGGGGACATACATGGGGACATACATGGACATACATGGGGACATACATGGACATACATGGACATACATGGACATACATGGACATACATGGACACACATGGACATACATGGACATACATGGACATACATGGGGACATACATGGACATACATGGACATACATGGACATACATGGACATACATGGGGACATACATGGACATACATGGACATACATGGACATACATGGACATACATGGGGACATACATGGACATACATGGACATACATGGGGACATACATGGACATACATGGGGACATACATGGACATACATGGACATACATGGACATACATGGACACACATGGACATACATGGACATACATGGACATACATGGGGACATACATGGACATACATGGACATACATGGACATACATGGACATACATGGACATACATGGGGACATACATGGACATACATGGACATACATGGACATACATGGACATACATGGACATACATGGGGACATACATGGACATACATGGACATACATGGACATACATGGGGACACATGGACATACATGGGGACATACATGGACATACATGGGGACACATGGACATACATGGACATACATGGGGACACATGGACATACATGGGGACATACATGGACATACATGGGGACACATGGACATACATGGACACACATGGGGACACATGGACATACATGGACATACATGGACATACATGGACACACATGGACATACATGGACATACATGGACATACATGGACATACATGGGGACACACACACAACATGTGGGGACACACATGGGGACACACATGGGGACACACATGGGGACACACATGGGGACACACATGGACATACATGGGGACACATGGGGACACATGGACATACATGGGGACACATGGGGACACACACACAACATGTGGGGACACACATGGGGACACACATGGACATACATGGGGACACACATGGACATACATGGGGACACACATGGGGACATACATGGACATACATGGGGACACATGGGGACATACATGGACATACATGGACACACATGGGGACACACATGGGGACACGCATGGACATACATGGGGACACACATGGGGACACACATGAGGACACACATGGGGACACACATGGGGACACACATGGGGACACACATGAGGACACACATGAGGACACACATGGGGACACACATGGGGACACACATGGGGACACGTGTGTTGGTGTGTGATGGCCATGGGCAGCCACAGTGGCTTTGGCACACATGTGTGCACCCTGAACAGCACCAGCACCCCATGGGCACCCGCAGCACCCCATGTGCACCCCATGTGCACCCATGTGACCCCACAGCACCCCATGTACACCCTATATGCACCCATATGAACCCACAGCACCCCATACACACCCACAGCACCCCCCATGTACACCCATGTGAACCCACAGCACCCCATGTACACCTCATGTACACCCATGTCCACCCCCAGCACCCCATGTCCACCCACAGCACCCACAGCACCCATGCGCACCCCATGTCCACCCCCAGCACCCCATGTCCACCCACAGCACCCACAGCACCCATGCGCACCCCATGTCCACCCCCAGCACCCCATGTCCACCCACAGCACCCACAGCACCCACAGCACCCCATGTCCACCCCATGTCCACCCCCAGCACCCCCAGCACCCCATGTCCACCCACAGCACTCATGTGCACCCCATGCACACCCCATGTCCACCCCCAGCACCCCCAGCACCCCATGCACACCCCAGCACCCCATGTCCACCCACAGCACCCCCAGCACCCCATGCACACCCCAGCACCCCATGTCCACCCACAGCACCCACAGCACCCACAGCACCCCATGTCCACCCACAGCACTCATGTGCACCCCATGCACACCCCATGTCCACCCCCAGCACCCCCAGCACCCCATGCACACCCCAGCACCCCATGTCCACCCACAGCACCCACAGCACCCATGTGCACCCAGAGCACCCCATGTCCACCCCAGCACCCCATGCACCCCATGTGCACCCCATGCACCCCACGTCCTCCCCATGCACCCCCCATGTCCCCCCCCGTCCCCCCGCCCCCCCGCTCGCGCTCACCGCTGGCCGCGGCTCCATCTCGAGGTTTCCCCCCCGCAGCCGCGCCGGGTTCCGGGGCCCCGCGAGCGGCAGCGCCGGCCCCGAGCGCTCCCCCGAGACCGGGAGGTGCCGCGCGGAGCCCGGCCACAGAGAGGGGAAACGGCCCCGGGGGAGCCCCTGCGGGAGGGGACGGGGAGCTGGGGGGAGGGAGCTGGGGGGAGCCATGGGGAGAGCTATGGGGAGAGAGCTATGGGGAGAGAGCTATGGGGAGAGCTATGGGGAGAGAGCTATGGGGAGAGAGCTATGGGGAGAGAGCTATGGGGGAGCTATGGGGAGCTGTGGGGAGAGAGCTATGGGGAGCTATGGGGGAGCTATAGGGGGAGCTGTGGGGGGAGATATGGGGAGGTCTATGGGGGGAGCGATGGGGGGGAGCTATGGGGAGCTATGGGGAGCTATGGGGAGCTATGGGGAGAGAGCTATGGGGAGCTATGGGGGAGCTATGGGGAGCTATGGGGAGCTGTGGGGGAGCCGTGGGGAGCTATGGGGAACTGTAGGGGAGCTATGGGGAGCTATGGGGAGAGCTATGGGGAGCTGTGGGGGAGCCGTGGGGAGCTATGGGGAGCTGTGGGGGAGCCGTGGGGAGCTATGGGGAGCTGTGGGGGAGCCGTGGGGAGCTATGGGGAGCTATGCGGGAGCCATGGGGGGAGCCATAGGGACAGGGCAATAATGGGGAGCAATAGGGACAGAGGAGCCACAGGGACAGTGCAGCCATGGGGCGGGATAGTGCAGTAATGGGGGGACAGTGAAGCCATGGGGCAGGACAGTGCAGTAATGGGGGGGGTACAGTGCAGCTATGGGGCGGGACAGTGCAGTAATGGGGGGACAGTGCAGCCATGGGGCGGGACAGTGCAGTAATGGGGGGACAGTGCAGCCATGGGGCGGGACAGTGCAGTAATGGAGGGGGGACAGTGAAGCCATGGGGCGGGACAGTGCAGTAATGGGGGGACAGTGCAGCCATGGGGCGGGACAGTGCAGTAATGGGGGGACAGTGCAGCTATGGGGCGGGACAGTGCAGTAATGGGGGGACAGTGAAGCCATGGGGCGGGACAGTGCAGTAATGGGGGGACAGTGAAGCCATGGGGCGGGACAGTGCAGTAATGGGGGGACAGTGCAGCCATGGGGCGGGACAGTGCAGTAATGGGGGGACAGTGCAGCCATGGGGCGGGACAGCGCCCCCGGGGGGAGCAATGGGGACAGGGCAGTAAGGGGGGACAGCGCCCCCGAGTGGCACCGAGCAGCAGCGACCCAGGGACAGGGACAGGGACCCGAGGGTGGGCTCCCATGAACCCCCATGGCCCCATAGACCGGGACAGGGAACCATAGAGAGCGACAGGGACCCACAGCACCCGCACACCCCATAGCACCGGGACAAGGACCCCCACAAACAGCGCCCCATAGACCGGGACAAGGACCCCCCACCATTGGGTGCCACCCCCCCCTTGGGTGCCCCTCCATGGGTGCCCACCCCAACCATTGGGTGCCCCCCCCATGGGTGCCCCCCCCCACCATTGGGTGACCTCCCCCCCCCATGGGTGCTCCCCCCATGGGTTCCCACCCCCACCATTGGGTGCCACCCCCCACCATTGGGTGCCCCCACCCATGGGTGCCCCCCCTCCCCATTGGGTGCCCCCCCCATGGGTGCCCCCCCTTCACCATTGGGGGCCCACCCCCCGGCTGCCCCCCCCACCATTGGGTGCCCTCCCCCCCCCCATGGGTGCTCCCCCCATGGGTTCCCACCCCCCCCATTGGGTGCCCCCCCACATGGGTGCCCCCCTCACCATTGGGTGCCCCCCCCATGGGTGCCCCCCCTCACCATTGGGTGCCCCCCCCATGGGTGCCCCCCTCACCATTGGGTGCCCCATGGGTGCCACCCCCCACCATTGGGTGCCCCCCCCCCCCCATGGGTGCCTCCCTCACCATTGGGTGCCCCCCCCCCCATGGGTGCCCCCCTCACCATTGGGTGCCCCCCCAACATGGGTGCCCACCCCTACCATTGGGTGCCCCCCCCATGGGTGCCCCCCCCACCATTGGGTTCCCCCACCCATGGGTGCCCCCCCCACCATTGGGTGCCCCCCCATGGGTGCCCCCCCCACCATTGGGTGCCCTCCCCCCCCCCCATGGGTGCCCCCCACCTTCAGGAAGCTCAGCGCAGGCAGCTCCGGGCTGGGGGGCTCGGGGGGGGCCCCGCTCCCCCCCCGACGTGGCCGCCCCCTGCGGGCCCTGGCCCGGCTCAGCCCTGGAACGGGGACGTGTGGGGCACGGGGACCCCCCCCGGGACCCCCATAACGCGGGAGCGGGGGACCCCCAGGAGCCCCCCATTGGGGACAAGGGGGGGGGGGGGCTGTGCCCGGGGGTCCCCATGTGTCCCCCCCCCCCATCCCCTGTGCCCCCCATCCCTACCGAGGACGCAGAGGCAGGCGAGGAGGAGCAGGAGGGGGCCGGCGCCCCACAGCCACAGCGCCCCCGCGCGGCCGGGCCCTGGGTGACGCCGGGTCCTCAGCCCCATAGAGGTGCCCCATAGATGCCACGGGCCCCACAGCCCCCCCATGGGCCCCACAGCCCCCCATGGGCCCCACAGCCCCCCCATGGGCCCCACAGCCCCCTAGAGGTCCCAGCACCAACCCCCCATAGACCCCCCCGCCGGGTCTCCCACATCCCAGAGGTTCCCTATAGGTCCCCTCTCCCTCCCCATGGGTCCCTTATGGGCCCCATATCCCACCCCTAGGGGACCCCTAAGGGTCCCAAGCCACCCCCAATGGGTCCACTGAGGGTCCCAGGGTCCTCCCCAAGTGACCCCAGTGGCGCCCATCCCTTGCACCCCATTACCCCCATTGCCCCCATTACCCTCATTATCCCATTACCCTCATTATCCCATTACCCCATTACCCCCATTGCCCCCATTACCCCCATTGCCCCCATTGCACCATTTCCCCCATTACCCTCTTTACCCCCATTGCCCCCCATTGCCCCCTTTTGCACCCATTACCCCATTGTCCCCCATTCCCATTACCCCCATTACCCCCCATTGCTCCCCTTTGCAACCACTACCCTATTCCCCCATTACCCCCATTAGCCCATTAAGCCATTACTCCCATTCCCCCATTACCCCATAAGCCTCATTCCCCTTCCCCTATTCCCCCCATTCCCCCCATTCCCCCCATTACCCCCCATTAGCCCATTCCCCCATTCCCCCCCATTGCCCCCCATTAACCCATTACCCCATAACCCCCTTCCCCCATTCCCCCATTTCTCCATTCCCCCCATTCCCCCATTCCCTCATTCCCCCCATCCCCCCATTACCCCCATTCCCCCATTCCCCCATTACCCCATTACCCCCATTACCCCATAACCCCATCGACCCCATTACCCCGTTTACCCCCATCCCCCCCATCCCCCCCTTACCCACATTACCCCATAACCCCATCCCCCCCATTACCCCATTCCCCCCATTCCCCCATTACCCCATCCCCCATTACCCCCATTCCCCCATTCAGCCATAGCCCCCTTCCCCCATTCCATCTCCCCATTACCCCGATTCCCCCCATTCTCCCATCCCCCCCCCCCATCCCCCCTTACCCCCATTACCCCATAACCCCGATTACCCCCATGCCCCCCATTCCCCATTACCCCCATTACCCCCATTACCCCATAACCCCCTTCCCCCATTCCATCTCCCCATTACCGATTCCCCCCATTCCCCATCCCCCCCTTACCCCCATTACCCCATTACCCCATCCCCCCGTTACCCCATTGCCCCCATCCCCCCGTACCTCCTCCGTCCCTTCCCGCGCCCCCCTCGTTCCCGTTCCCGTTCCCGTTCCCGTTGCAGAGCTCTCCCCGGCACAGGCACACGAGGACGGCGCCGCCCGGGGGCCCCGCGGGGCTGGGGGCGCACAGCGGGGAGGGGCAGGAGGCGCCCCCGCCCCCCCAGCAGCCTGCGGGACCCACGGAGACCCATAGGGACACATGGAGACCCATGGAGACACATAGGGACCCATAGGGACACATAGGGACACATAGGGACACATAGAGACACATAGGGACACATAGGGACACATAGAGACACATAGAGACACATAGAGACACATAGGGACACATAGGGACACATAGGGACACATAGAGACACATAGGGACACATAGGGACACATAGAGACACATAGAGACACATAGAGACACATAGGGACACATAGAGACACATAGAGACACATAGAGACACATAGGGACACATAGGGACACATAGAGACACATAGGGACACATAGGGACACATAGAGACACATAGGGACACATAGGGACACATAGAGACACATAGGGACACATAGGGACACATAGGGACACATAGAGACACATAGGGACACATAGGGACACATAGAGACACATAGAGACACATAGGGACACATAGAGACACATAGAGACACATAGAGACACATAGGGACACATAGAGACACATAGGGACACATAGAGACACATAGAGACACATAGAGACACATAGGACACATAGACACATAGGACACATAGACACATAGGGACACATAGAGACACATAGGGACACATAGGGACACATAGAGACACATAGAGACACATAGAGACACATAGGGACACATAGAGACACATAGGGACACATAGGGACACATAGGGACACATAGGGACACATAGGGACACATAGGGACACATAGGGACACATAGAGACACATAGGGACACATAGGGACACATAGAGACACATAGGGACACATAGAGACACATAGGGACACATAGAGACACATAGGGACACATAGGGACACATAGAGACACATAGAGACACATAGGGACACATAGAGACACATAGGGACACATAGGGACACATAGAGACACATAGGGACACATAGGGAACCATAGGGACACATAGGGACCCATGGAGACACATAGAGACACATAGAGACACATAGGGACACATAGAGACACATAGGGACACATAGGGACACATAGGGACACATAGAGACACATAGGGACACATAGAGACACATAGGGACACATAGGGACACATAGAGACACATAGGGACACATAGAGACACATAGGGACACATAGAGACACATAGAGACACATAGAGACACATAGAGACACATATGGACACATAGAGACACATAGAGACACATAGGGACACATAGAGACACATAGGGACACATAGAGACACATAGAGACACATAGGGACACATAGAGACACATAGGCACACATAGAGACACATAGAGACACATAGGGACACAGAGACACATAGAGACACATAGGGACACATAGAGACACATAGAGACACATAGGGACACATAGAGACACATAGGGACACATAGAGACACATAGAGACACATAGGGACACATAGAGACACATAGGCACACATAGAGACACATAGAGACACATAGGGACACATAGAGACACATAGGGACACATAGAGACACATAGAGACACATAGGGACACATAGAGACACATAGGGACACATAGGGACACATAGGGACACATAGAGACACATAGAGACACATAGAGACACATAGTGACACATAGGGACACATAGAGACACATAGGGACACATAGAGACACATAGGGACACATAGGGACACATAGGGACACATAGACACATAGAGACACATAGGGACACATAGAGACACATAGAGACACATAGGGACACATAGAGACACATAGGCACACATAGAGACACATAGAGACACATAGGGACACATAGAGACACATAGGGACACATAGAGACACATAGAGACACATAGGGACACATAGAGACACATAGGCACACATAGAG
>NW_026642707.1:0-1263 GCF_028554395.1 Pezoporus wallicus | reverse complement strand
CTTTGCCCGACATTCCTCCTCCATCAGTTTCAAAACATTCAACAACCCCTCAGTCCCGTCTATCAACATGTCTGTTCCCACTTGTTTGCCTGCCCCAGCACTCATCCCATGCTCAAACACAGGAGCTGCTCGAGCTCCCCTCCTTTCCCCTTTGGTTTTCCCTTTTTTCTTTTTTTTTTTTTTTTTCTCGCGGCTGCTCACCCTGCTCTGCAGGGGTTACAGATGCCTGCCTCTGCAACAGCACTTCTGGTTTAATGTGAATGTGTTGCTTGTTGCCAGTGACAGAATCTCCTCCTCCTTATCAATATCTGATAGGACAGGTATAGAGGATGCTCCTCTCAGAGGGAACTGTGATATATAATTTTTCTATTATTTATTTTCCTGATTCAACTTTTAAACATTATTCTCCCAATATCACAGGCTGAACAACATCTCTTCAGCTTAGCATTCTGGTTTTCTCTGTCCTTTTCCAAAGCCAAAATTAGGTTTTTCACTTTAAGAAACCACCCGGAGTGGCAGACAGGATGTGAAATTAACATAGCTCTGCCAGATCCCTATCTGTATATAGTACTTCATCCCATTTTCCTGGCCACCTCAAAACCAACATTAATTGTAGCAATGTATTATAATTCAAAGTTCCATTTTTAGGCCATTTCTCCTGATCACAGAATTGTAGAATTAACCCGGTTGGAAAAGACCTTTAAGATCATAAAGTCCAACAATTACCCCAGGACTGCCAAAACCACCACTAAGCTGATGCAGAGAGTTGACCAATGTACAGGGGGGTTGTACAAGGGGGTTAGAGGAATTTCCTTGCTTAAAGAAAAGTATTGTCTGTTGTAAATGCCTGCTAAGCAGAACAAAGGCACCTGGTCCTATTGATAAGGAAATGCAGACATTTGATCCTATTGATAAGCAGCTATTGATTAGGAAAAGCAGACGCCTGAATCTACTGATAAAGGGGGAGAAGCAGATGGTTTATGGCTGGGATACAGACCAAACCCTAAGGCCATATGTGAAGACTGAAAGGTGAAAAGTGCAAGAAGAGGAAGACTCATTTACTTCATCTTGAAGACCCCTACCCACAGGAGGAAGACTCAGTTACTTCATCTTCAGACCCCTGCCCATGACCAGAGGGGGCACTGCGCAGGTGCAGAGGACCTTCTGGCTCATTATAATACGAAGCGGGGATAGGACATGAATATGTATAGGCGTGTTGCACAACCTTATGAATATATATATAACTTTAGCGAATAAATGTAG
>NW_026642706.1:0-1225 GCF_028554395.1 Pezoporus wallicus | reverse complement strand
GTCCCTTCAGCACACAAGCAGCTTTGCAACGGGGTCACCATCATTGCAGTCTCTCCTCGGTTTCATACCTAAAAGTCCATTTGAATCCAAATTCTCAGGTGGTCTCTCTCAGGTGCCCAGCAGCACAGTGAGTACAGCACGAACGTTTGGCCTCTGCTCCCACAGCAGAAGAGCCAGGATTGAAAGCTGGTGCTGGACCTGTTCAGCACACAATCCCCTTTACATTGGTGCCTCCACCGTTGCTTTCACTGCTCACTTTCATACAGGAAAAGCATTTGAATGGAATCAGTCCAGAGCCTGCTCTCTGCTGCGCAGCAACACAGTCAGCACAGAATGAACAGTGGCATCTGCTCCCATGGCAGAAGGACCAGCAGGGAAAGCTAGTGCTGGGCTTCTTCAGCACACAAGCAGCTTTGCAACGGTGTCACCATCATTGCAGTCTCTCCTCGGTTTCATACCTAAAAGTCCATTTCAATCCAAATTCTCAGGTGGTCTCTCTCAGCTGCCCAGCAGCACAGTGAGGACAGCACGAACGTTTGGCCTCTGCTCCCACAGCAGAAGAGCCAGGATTGAAAGCTGGTGCTGGACCTGTTCAGCACACAATCCCCTTTACATTGGTGCCTCCATCGTTGCTTTCACTGCTCACTTTCACACAGGAAAAGCATTTGAATGGAATCAGTCCAGAGCCTGCTCATTGCTGCGCAGCAACACAGTCAGCACAGAATGAACAGTGGCATCTGCTCACACGGCAGAAGGATCATCAGGGAAAGCTAGTGCTGGGCCTCTTCAGCACACAAGCAGCTTTGCAACGGTGTCACCATCATTGCAGTCTCTCCTCTTTTTCATATCTAAAAGTCCATTTGAATCCAAATTCTCAGGTGGTCTCTCTCAGCTGCCCAGAAGCACAGTGAGTACAGCACGAACGTTTGGCCTCTGCTCCCACAGCAGAAGAGCCAGGATTGAAAGATGGTGCTGGACCTGTTCAGCACACAATCCCCTTTACATTGGTGCCTCCATCGTTGCTTTCACTGCTCACTTTCACACAGGAAAAGCATTTGAATGGAATGAGTCCAGAGCCTGCTCCCTGCTGGCAGCAACACAGCACAGAATACACAGTGGCATCTGCTCACACGGCAGAAGGACCAGCAGGGAAAGCTTGTGCTGTGTCCCTTCAGCACACAAGCAGCTTTGCAACGGGGTCACCACCACTGCAGTCTCACGGTTT
>NW_026642705.1:0-12307 GCF_028554395.1 Pezoporus wallicus | reverse complement strand
CACTGACCCACATTGACCCATACTGACCCACATTGACCCACATTGACCCACATTGACCCACACTGACCCACACTGACCCACATTGACCCACATTGACCCACATTGACCCACATTGACCCACACTGACCCACACTGACCCACACTGACCCACACTGACCCACACTGACCCACACTGACCCACACCGACCCACACCTGACCCACACCGACCCACACCTGACCCACACCGACCCACACCTGACCCACACTGACCCACACCTGCCCCACACTGCCCCACACTGCCCCACACTGACCCACACTGACCCACACCTGCCCCACACTGCCCCACACTGACCCACATCTGCCCCACACCTGCCCCACACCTGCCCCTCAGCTGCCCCACACCTGCCCCACACCTGCCCCACACCTGTCCCACACCTGCCCCACACCTGCCCCACAGCTGCCCCACGGCTGCCCCACACCTGTCCCACACCTGCCCCACACCTGCCCCACGGCTGCCCCACGGCTGCCCCACACCTGCCCCACACCTGCCCCATGGCTGCCCCACGGCTGCCCCACAGCTGCCCCACACCTGCCCCACAGCTGCCCCACGGCTGCCCCACACCTGCCCCACACCTGCCCCACGGCTGCCCCACGGCTGCCCCACAGCTGCCCCACACCTGCCCCACAGCTGCCCCACTGCTGCCCCACACCTGCCCCACACCTGCCCCACTGCTGCCCCACACCTGCCCCACACCTGCCCCACAGCTGCCCCACACCTTGTCCTTGCCCTGCAGAAGAGCATCCGGCCGCAGGTGGTGACCACGTTCGAGCTGCCCGGCTGCTACGACATGTGGACCGTGATCGCGCCCCCCAGGAAGGAGGAGGTCGGGGGGCACCCATGGATGGGGTGGGGGGGCGTGGTCATGGGGTCAATGGGGTCATGGGGTCAATGTGGTCATGTGGTCATCATGGTTATGGGGTCAATGGGGTCATGTGGTCATGGGGTCAATGTGGTCATGGGGTCAATGTGGTCATGTGGTCATGGGGTCAATGTGGTCATGGGGTCAATGTGGTCATGTGGTCATGGGGTCAATGTGGTCATGGGGTCAATGGGGTCATGGGGTCAATGTGGTCATGTGGTCATCATGGTTATGGGGTCAATGGGGTCATGTGGTCATGGGGTCAATGTGGTCATGGGGTCAATGTGGTCATGTGGTCATGGGGTCAATGTGGTCATGGGGACAATGTGGTCATGTGGTCATGGGGTCATGTGGTCATGGGGTCAATGTGGTCATGGGGTCATTGTGGTCATGTGGTCATGGGGTCAATGTGGTCATGGGGTCAATGTGGTCATGGGGTCAATGTGGTCATGGGGTCATCATGGTTATGGGGTCATTGTGGTCATGGGGTCATCGTGGTCATGGGGTCAATGTGGTCATGGGGTCATTGTGGTCATGGGGTCATCGTGGTCATGGGGTCAACGTGGTCATGGGGTCATCGTGGTCATGGGGTCAATGTGGTCATGGGGTCAATGTGGTCATGTGGTCATCGTGGTCATGGGGTCATTGTGGTCATGGGGTCATCGTGGTTATGGGGTCATTGTGGTCATGGGGTCGTCCTGGTCATGGTGGTGGTGGTGGTCATGGGGTCAATGTGGTCATGGGGTCAATGTGGTCATGGGGTCATCGTGGTCATGGGGTCATTGTGGTCATGGGGTCATCGTGGTTATGGGGTCATTGTGGTCATGGGGTCGTCCTGGTCATGGTCGTGGTGGTGGTCATGGGGTCAACGTGGTCATGGGGTTAGTGTGGTTATGGGGTCATCGTGGTTATGTGGTCATCGTGGTCATGGGGTCATTGTGGTCATGTGGTCATCGTGGTCATGGGGTCATTGTGGTCATGGGGTCATCCTGGTCATGGTGGTGGTGGTGGTCATGGGGTCAATGTGGTCATGGGGTTAGTGTGGTTATGGGGTCATTGTGGTTATGGGGTCATTATGGTCATGGGGTCAATGTGGTTATGGGGTCATTATGGTCATGGGGTCAATGTGGTCATGTGGTCATCGTGGTCATGGGGTCAATGTGGTCATCATGGTCATGTGGTCATCATGGTCATGAGCTCATCATGGTCATGGGGTCAATGTGGTCATGGGGTCAATGTGGTCATGTGGTCAATGTGGTCATGGGGTCGGCATGGTCATGGGGTCATCGTGGTCATGGGGTCATCGTGGTTATGGGGTCAATGTGGTCATGTGGTCATCATGGTCATGAGCTCATCATGGTCATGGGGTCATTGTGGTCATGGGGTCAATGTGGTCATGGGGTCAATGTGGTCATGTGGTCATCATGGTCATCATGGTCATGTGGTCATCATGGTCATGAGCTCATCATGGTCATGGGGTCAATGTGGTCATGGGGTCAATGTGGTCATGTGGTCAATGTGGTCATGGGGTCGGCATGGTCATGGGGTCATCGTGGTCATGGGGTCATCGTGGTTATGGGGTCAATGTGGTCATGTGGTCATCATGGTCATGAGCTCATCATGGTCATGGGGTCATTGTGGTCATGGGGTCAATGTGGTCATGGGGTCAATGTGGTCATGTGGTCATCATGGTCATGGGGTCATCGTGGTCATGGGGTCATCGTGGTCATTGGGTCGGCATGGTCATGTGGTCATCGTGGTTATGGGGTCATCGTGGTTATGGGGTCATTATGGTCATGGGGTCGTCCTGGTCATGGTGGTGGTGGTGGTCATGGGGTCAATGTGGTCATGGGGTCATCGTGGTCATGTGGTCATGGGGTCATCATGGTCATGGGGTCATCGTGGTCATGTGGTCATGGGGTCATCATGGTCATGGGGTCAGCATGGTCATGTGGTAATCGTGGTCATGGGGTCATTGTGGTCATGGGGTCAATGTGGTCATGGGGTCATCATGGTCATGGGGTCAGCATGGTCATGTGGTCATCGTGGTCATGGGGTCATTGTGGTCATGGGGTCAATGTGGTCATGTGGTCATCATGGTTATGGGGTCGTCGTGGTCGTGGGGTCAATGTGGTCGTGGTGGTGGTGGTCATGGGGTCAGTGTGGTCATGGGGTCAATGTGGTCATGTGGTCATCATGGTATGGGGTCAGCATGGTCATTGGGTCATCGTGGTCATGGTGGTGGTGGTGGTCATGGTGGTGTTGCTACCGTTGGTGGTGTTGCCCATGGCGCCGTTGGTGCCATTGATGCCATTGATGACCTTGGTGCCATTGATGCCATTGATGACCTTGGTGCCATTGATGCCATTGATGCCATTGGTGCCGTTGGTGCCACTGATGCCATTGATGCCATTGGTGCCATTGATGCCATTGATGCCATTGGTGCCATTGATGCCCTTGGTTCCATTGATGCCATTGATGCCATTGATGCCATTGATGCCATTGGTGCCATTGATGCCATTGATGCCATTGATGCCATTGGTGCCATTGATGCCATTGGTGCCATTGATGCCATTGGTGCCATTGATTCCATTGATGCCCTTGGTGCCATTGATGCCATTGATGCCATTGGTGCCGTTGGTGCCATTGATGCCATTGATGCCATTGATGCCATTGGTGCCATTGATGCCGTTGGTGCCATTGGTGCTATTGATGCCCTTGGTTCCATTGGTGCCATTGATGCCATTGATGCCTCCGCAGGGGGAGCCCGGTGCCGGTGCCGGTGCCGGTGCCGAGGCCGAGCCGGACGCGGCGGCGCCCGAGGCCCCCGATGAGGACGCGGAGAAGCGCCATGGGTTCCTCATCCTGAGCCGGGAGGACTCGACCATGGTGAGAGCTCTGCCCCATAGCGCCCATGGTTCCCCCCTCTGCCCCATAGCGCCCATGGATCCCCCCTCTGCCCCATAGCGCCCATGGATCCCCCCTCTGCCCCATAGAGCCCATGGGGCACTGTGTGCAGCCCTGCCCCATAGGGCCCATGGATCCCCCCCTGCCCCATAGCGCCCATGGATCCCCCCTCTGCCCCATAGCGCCCATGGATCCCCCTCTGCCCCATAGCGCCCATGGATCCCCCCTCTGCCCCATAGCACCCATGTATCCCCCCCTGCCCCATAGTGCCCATGGGGCACTGTGTGCAGCCCTGCCCCATAGGGACCATGCATCCCCCCCTGCCCCATAGCGCCCATGGGGCACTGTGTGCAGCCCTGCCCCATAGGGACCATGAATCCCCCCTGCCCCATAGAACCCATGGGGCACTGCGGGCAGCCCTGCCCCATAGGGACTATGAATCCCCCCTGCCCCATAGAGACCCTGGGTGCCCCCCGACTGAGCCATAGCCCCCATTAGTTCCCCTCTGCCCCACAGAGACCATTGGTTCCCCCCTGCCCTATAGCCCCCCATAGCCCCCATGGGTGCTCCCCCTGCCCTATAGCCCACATTGGTTCCCCCCCTGCCCCATTGGTTACCCCCCTGCCCCATAGCCCCCATGGGTGCCCCCCCACCCTATAGCCCCCATTGCTTCCTCCCCTGCCCCATAGCCCCCATGGGTGCCCCTCCCACCCCATAGCCCCCATTGTTTCCCCCCTCACCCCATAGCCCCCCCATAGCCCCCATGGGTGCCCTCCCCACCCCATAGCCCCCATTGGTTCCCCCACCCCACCCCATAGCCCCTCTGTGTGCCCCCCCCTCACCCCATAGCCCCCATTGGTTCCCCTTGTCCCCCATAGCCCCCATGGGTGCCCTCCCTGCCCCATAGTCCCCATTGGTTCCCCCCCACCCCACACCCCCCATGGGTGCCCCCCCCACCCCACAGCCCCCATTGGTTCCCCCCCACCCCACACCCCCCATGGGTGCCCCCCCCACCCCACAGCCCCCCCCAAAACCCCATACCCCCCCACCCCACAGCCCCCATGGTTCCCCCCCACCCCACACCCCCCATGGGTGCCCCCCCCACCCCACAGCCCCCATTGGTTCCCCCCCACCCCCCCCCCCCCATGGGTGCCCGCCCGGCCCCATAGCGCCCCCCATAGCCCCCCCCCCCCCCCCCATTGCCCCCCAGGTGCTGCAGACGGGGCAGGAGATCCTGGAGCTCGACACCAGCGGCTTCGCCACCCAGGGCCCCACGGTGGGGGCAGGGAACTTGGGGGGCGGGCGCTACATCCTGCAGGTGTCCCCCATGGGCATCCGCCTGCTGCAGGGGGGTGAGCACCCATGGGTGCTGCGGGGGGGGGGGGGGGGGGGGGATGGGGGTGGGGGCTGATGGGGGTGGGTGCTCAGTATCCATGGGTGCTGATGGGGGTGGGTGCTCAGTATCCATGGGTGCTGATGGGGGTGGGGGCTGATGGGGATGGGTGCTCAGTATCCATGGGTGCTGATGGGGATGGGTGCTGATGGGAATGGGTCCTCAGTATCCATGGGTGCTGATGGGGATGGGTGCTGATGGGAATGGGTCCTCAGTATCCATGGGTGCTGATGGGGATGGGTGCTGATGGGGATGGGTGCTGATGGGAATGGGTCCTCAGTATCCATGGGTGCTGATGGGGGTGGGTGCTCAGTATCCATGGGTGCTGATGGGGGTGGGTGCTGATGGGGGTGGGTGCTCAGTATCCATGGGTGCTGATGGGGGTGGGGGCTGATGGGGATGGGTGCTCAGTATCCATGGGTGCTGATGGGGATGGGTGCTGATGGGGATGGGTGCTGATGGGGGATGGGTGATCAGTATCCATGGGTGCTGATGGGGATGGGTGCTGATGGGGATGGGTGCTCAGTATCCATGGGTGCTGATGGGGATGGGTGCTCAGTATCCATGGGTGCTGATGGGGGTGGGGGCTGATGGGGATGGGTGCTCAGTATCCATGGGTGCTGATGGGGATGGGTGCTGATGGGAATGGGTCCTCAGTATCCATGGGTGCTGATGGGGATGGGTGCTGATGGGGATGGGTGCTGATGGGAATGGGTCCTCAGTATCCATGGGTGCTGATGGGGGTGGGTGCTCAGTATCCATGGGTGCTGATGGGGGTGGGTGCTGATGGGGGTGGGTGCTCAGTATCCATGGGTGCTGATGGGGGTGGGGGCTGATGGGGATGGGTGCTCAGTATCCATGGGTGCTGATGGGGATGGGTGCTGATGGGGATGGGTGCTGATGGGGGATGGGTGATCAGTATCCATGGGTGCTGATGGGGATGGGTGCTGATGGGCATGGGTGCTGATGGGGATGGGTGATCAGTATCCATGGGTGCTGATGGGGATGGGTGGGTGCTGATGGGGGATGGGTGATCAGTATCCATGGGTGCTCATGGGGATGGGTGCTCATGGGGATGGGTGCTGATGGGGATGGGTGATCAGTATCCATGGGTGCTGATGGGGGTGGGGGCTGATGGGGATGGGGGCTGATGGGGATGGGTGCTGATGGGGATGGGTGCTCAGTATCCATGGGTGCTGATGGGGATGGGTGCTGATGGGGATGGGTGCTGATGGGGATGGGTGCTCAGTATCCATGGGTGCTGATGGGGATGGGTGCTGATGGGGATGGGTGCTGATGGGGGTGGGTGCTCAGTATCCATGGGTGCTGATGGGGGTGGGGGCTGATGGGGATGGGTGCTGATGGGGGATGGGTGATCAGTATCCATGGGTGCTCATGGGGATGGGTGCTCATGGGGATGGGTGCTGATGGGGATGGGTGATCAGTATCCATGGGTGCTGATGGGGGTGGGGGCTGATGGGGATGGGGGCTGATGGGGATGGGTGCTGATGGGGATGGGTGATCAGTATCCATGGGTGCTGATGGGGATGGGTGCTGATGGGGGTGGGTGCTCAGTATCCATGGGTGCTGATGGGGATGGGTGCTGATGGGGATGGGTGCTCTGGATCCATGGGTGCTGATGGGGATGGGTGCTGATGGGGGTGGGGGCTGATGGGGATGGGTGATCAGTATCCATGGGTGCTGATGGGGATGGGTGCTGATGGGCATGGGGGCTGATGGGGATGGGTGATCAGTATCCATGGGTGCTGATGGGGATGGGTGCTGATGGGGATGGGTGCTCAGTATCCATGGGTGCTGATGGGGATGGGTGCTGATGGGGATGGGTGCTGATGGGGATGGGTGCTCAGTATCCATGGGTGCTGATGGGGGTGGGGGCTGATGGGGATGGGGGCTGATGGGGATGGGTGCTGATGGGGATGGGTGATCAGTATCCATGGGTGCTGATGGGGATGGGTGCTGATGGGAATGGGTCCTCAGTATCCATGGGTGCTGATGGGGATGGGTGCTGATGGGAATGGGTCCTCAGTATCCATGGGTGCTGATGGGGATGGGTGCTGATGGGGATGGGTGCTGATGGGAATGGGTCCTCAGTATCCATGGGTGCTGATGGGGGATGGGTGCTCAGTACCCATAGATGCTGATGGGGATGGGTGCTGATGGGGGATGGGTGATCAGTATCCATGGGTGCTGATGGGGGTGGGGGCTGATGGGGCTGCGTGCTCAGTATCCATGGGTGCTGATGGGGGTGGGGGCTGATGGGGATGGGTGCTGATGTTGGGTGGGGACTGATGGGGATGGGTGCTCAGTATCCATGGGTGCTGATGGGGATGGGTGCTGATGGGGATGGGTCCTCAGTATCCATGGGTGCTGATGGGGATGGGTGCTGATGGCGGTTTGTACTCAGTTTCCTTGGGTGCTGATGGGGATGGGTGCTAATGGGGGTTTGTACTCAGTATCCATGGGTGCTGATGGGGATGGGTGCTGATGGGGGTGGGGGCTGAGGGGGATGGGTGCTGATGGGGATGGGTGCTCAGTATCCATGGGTGCTGATGGGGATGGGTGCTGATGGGGATGGGTGCTGATGGGGATGGGTGCTCAGTATCCATGGGTGCTGATGGGGATGGGTGCTGATGGGGGATGGGTGCTCAGTATCCATGGGTGCTGATGGGGGTGGGGGCTGATGGGGATGGGTCCTCAGTATCCATGGGGGCTGGGTCCCAATGGGGGCTGGGTCCCAATGGGGGCTGGGTACCAATGGGGGCTGGGTGCTGATAAGGGCTGGGTCCCCATGGGGGCTGGGTACCAATGGGGGCTGGGTCCTGATGGGGGCTGGGTGCCGATGGGGGCTGGGTCCCAATGGGGGCTGGGTACCAATGGATGCTGGGTACTGATGAGGGATGGGTCCCAATGGGGGCTGGGTACCAATGGGGGCTGGGTACCAATGGATGCTGGGTCCCCATGGGGGCTGGGTACCAATGGGGGCTGGGTCCCGATGGGGGCTGGGTGCCGATGGGGGCTGGGTCCCAATGGGGGCTGGGTACCAATGGGGGCTGGGTCCCAATGGGGGCTGGGTACCAATGGATGCTGGGTACTGATGAGGGATGGGTCCCAATGGATGCTGGGTCCCCATGGGTGCTGGGTCCCAATGGATGCTGGGTACTGATGAGGGCTGGGTACCAATGGATGCTGGGTCCCAATGGATGCTGGGTACCAATGGATGCTGGGTCCCAATGGGGGCTGGGTACCAATGGATGCTGGGTACCAATGGATGCTGGGTCCCAATGGATGCTGGGTCCCAATGGATGCTGGGTCCCCATGGGAGCTGGGTCCCCATGGGAGCTGGGTCCCAATGGATGCTGGGTCCCAATGGATGCTGGGTCCCAATGGATGCTGGGTCCCAATGGATGCTGGGTACCAATGGGGGCTGGGTCCCAATGGATGCTGTGTCCCCATGGGTGCTGTGTCCCCATGTGGGGGTTGTGTCCCCAATCCCCCCATCTTCCCCCCCCTCCCCCAGCCGAGGCCCTGCACTTCCTGCCCGTGGACCTGGGCTCCCCCGTGGTTCACTGCTCGCTCGCGGACCCCTTCGTGGCGCTGCTCAGCGCCCAGGGCGCCCTCTCGGCCTTCGCCCTCCAGGGGGACCCCTATGGGGGGCGAGCCCCAAGGCTCAGCCCCCTGCGCGCCCCCCTGCATCACGTGAGCAAAGGGGGGGTGGAGACTGGGGGGGTGGAGACTGTGGGGGATGTGGGGGTGGAGCCTATGGGGTGGAGACTGGGGGGGGTGGAGCCTATGGGGGTGGAGACTGTGGGGGATGCAGGGGGCGGAGACTATGCGGGGTGGAGACTGTGGGGTGGAGCCTATGGGGGATGTGGGGGGTGGAGACTATGGGGGATGTGGGGGTGGAGACTGTCGGGGGTGGAGCCTATGGGGGTGGAGCCTATGGGGGTGGAGCCTATGGGGGATGTGGGGGTGGAGACTGTCGGGGGTGGAGACTATGGGAGATGTGGGGGTGGAGCCTATGGGGGTGGAGCCTATGGGGGTGGAGCTTATAGGGACGGGGGGGGAGCCAATGGGGGATGTGGAGGTGGAGCCTATGGGGGATGTGGGGGTGGAGCCTATGGGGCGTGGAGACTATTTGGGGTGGAGACTGTGGGGGTGGAGCCTATGGGGGTGGAGCCTGTGGGGGGTGGAGACTATGGGGGATGGGGGGGGTGGAGACTATGGGAGATGTGGGGGTGGAGCCTATGGGGTGGAGACTGTGGGGTGGAGCCTATGGGGGATGTGGGGGGTGGAGCCTATGGGGGTGGAGACTGTGGGGTGGAGCCAATGGGGGATGTGGGGGTGGAGCCTATGGGGGTGGAGACTATGGGGGATGTAGGGGTGGAGCCTACGGGGGTGGAGCCTATGGGGGATGTGGGGGTGGAGACTATGGGGGGTGGAGCCTGGGGGGGGAGGGATGTGGGGGATGGGGGGGGTGGAGGGGATGGGGGATGTGGGGGTGGAGACTGGGGGGTGGAGCCTATGGGGGATGTGGGGGTGGAGACTATGGGGGGTGGAGCCTATGGGGGATGTGGGGGTGGAGACTATGGGGGGTGGAGCCTATGGGGGATGTGGGGGTGGAGACTATGGGGGGTGGAGACTGGGGGGGTGGAGACTGGGGAGATGTGGGGGTGGGGGGATGGGGGGGATGGGGGATGTGGGGGTGGAGCACAAGGGGGGATGGAGCTGGGGGGGGAGACTATGGGAGGGTTGGGGGGGGGGGGTTGGGGGGGGGGGGGGAGACTGGGGGGTGGGGGGGATGGGGGATGTGGGGGTGGAGCCTATGGGGGATGTGGGGGTGGAGCCATGGGGGTGGAGCCTATGGGGGGTTGGGAGGTGGAGCCCCAGGGGGTGGGGGGTGGGAGACTGGGGGGTGGGGGGAGCCAATGGGGGATGTGAGGGGTGGAGCCTATGGGGGTGGAGCCTATGGGGGGTTGGGAGGTGGAGCTTATGGGGGTGGGGGGGTGGAGCCTCTGGGGGTGGAGCCTATGGGGGGTTGGGAGGTGGAGCTTATGGGGGTGGGGGGGTGGAGACTGTGGAGGTGGGGGGAGCCAATGGGGGATGTGGGGATGGAGCCTATGGGGGTGGGGGGGAGCCAATGGGGGCTGTGGAGGTGGAGCCTCTGGGGGGTGGAGCCAATGGGGGGGGAGGGCGGGGCTTATAGGGGTGTGGGGAGAGCGGAGCCTATGGGGGGCGGAGCCTATGGGGGGCGGAGCCTATGGGGGCTATTAAGTGGAGGGAGCCTATGGGGGCGATGGGGAGGGAGCCAATGGGGGCTGTGGGGCAAAGGGGCAGCAATGGGGGCTATGGGGGTGGAGCCAGTGGGGGCTGTGGGGTGGGGAAGGAGCCAATGGGGGGCTTGAGGGGCGGAGTCTATGAGGGCTGATGGGGTAAGGTGAAAGCAATAGGGGCTATGGGGCACAGGGCAACCAATGGGGGCTATGGAGGCGGAGCCAATGGAGGATATGGGGTGGGGGGGAAGCAGTGGGGGCTGTGGGGCAGAGGGAAAGCAATGGGGGCTATGGGATGTGGAGGGGAAGCAATGGGGGCTATGGGGTGTGGAGGGGAAGCAATGGGGGCTATAGGTTGGGGGGGGGCTGAGCTGGGACCCATGGGCTCTCTATGGGGTGTTGCTGCCCCCCCTGCCCCCTTGTCTATCTATGGGGTGGGTCCCATTGTCTCTCTATGGGGCTCTAATCCCCCCCTTTCCCCACTGTGTCTCTATGGGGCAGGCCCCACTGTCTCTCTATGGGGCAGACCCCCCCTGTCTCTCTATGGGTCGGGCCCCACTGTGTCTATGGGGCAGACCCCCCTGTCTCTCTATGGGTCGGCCTCCACTGTCTCTCTATGGGTCGGCCTCCACTGTCTCTCTATGGGGCAGGCCCCACTGTATCTATGGGGCAGGCCCCACTGTATCTATGGGGCAGACCCCACTGTCTCTCTATGGGGCAGGCCCCACTGTATCTATGGGGCAGGCCCCACTGTCTCTCTATGGGGCAGACCCCCCCTGTCTCCCTATGGGTCGGCCTCCACTGTCTCTCTATGGGGCAGGCCCCACTGTATCTATGGGGCAGGCCCCACTGTATCTATGGGGCAGACCCCCCTGTGTCTCTATGGGGCAGACCCTCCTGTCTCTCTATGGGGCAGACCCCACTGTATCTATGGGGCAGACCCCACTGTATCTATGGGGCAGACCCTCCTGTCTCGTATCTATGGGTCGGCCCCCCCTGTGTCTCTCTGGGTCGGTGCCCTCTGAGCCCCACCCCTCCCCCGCAGCCCTCCCGTGTTCTCGCTCTCTGCCTCTATCGCGACTCCAGCGGCGTCTTCAGCACCGAGAGCCGGGGCCGCCACGAGCCCGGCCCCGCCCCCACCCAGAGCCTGGGCCACGGCCTGGGGTGAGCGGGGGGAGGGGCAGAACCCAGCCCCTCTCCCATTCCCAGCCCCCATCCATGAACCCAGCCCCCAGCCCTCTCCCCCCATCCCATCCCCCTTCCATGAGCCCATCCCCCCATCCCATTCCTATCCCTCATCCATGAGCCCAGCCCCTCCCATTCCATGAGCCCATCCCCCATCCCATTCCCATCCCCCATCCATGAGCCCATCCCCCATCCCCCCTTCCCATCCCCCCATCCCCGGAGCCCAGCCCCCATCCCCCCATCCCCCCCTATTCCCATCATCCCATCCATGAGCCCATCCCCCCCTCCCCCATCCCCCCCCATTCTCATCCCCATCCCTGGGCCCATCCCCCTCCCCCCTCCCCCCATTCCCATCCCCCTTCCATGAGCCCATCCCCCGTCCCCCTCCCCCATCCCATCATCCCATCCCTCCCATCCCCATCATCCCATGATCCCATCCATGATCCCTTCCCCATTCCTATGATCCCATTCTCCCTTCCATGAGCCCATCCCCCCTCCCCCCATCCCATTCCCATCCTCCATCCCTAAACCCATCCCCCATCCTATTCCCATCATCCCATCCATGAGCCCATCCCCCATCCCATTCCCATCATCCCATCCCTGAGCCCAGCCCCCCTCCCCCCATCCCCCA
>NW_026642704.1:0-1238 GCF_028554395.1 Pezoporus wallicus | reverse complement strand
CAACCATGGGTCATGGGGATATCAATGGGACATGGGGGACAACCATGGGTCATGGGGACATCAATGGGACATGGGGGACAACCATGGGTCATGGGGACATCAATGGGTCATGGGGGACAACATTGGGCCATGGGGGACAACATTGGGTCATGGGGACATCAATGGGACATGGGGCACAACATTGGGTCATGGGGACATCAATGGGACATGGGGGACAACCATTGGGTCAAGGGGACGAATAAATGTTGGGGGACAACCATGTAATGATACCTAATGGGACAGGAGGCTGTCAAACCGTGGGGACATCAATGGGACATGGGGGGACAACCATGGGTCATGGGGACATCAATGGGTCATGGGGGACAACATTGGGTCATGGGGACATCAATGGGTCATGGGGGACAACATTGGGTCATGGGGACATCAATGGGACATGGGGGACAACATTGGGTCATGGGGACATCAATGGGACATGGGGCACAACCATGGGTCATGGGGACATCAATGGGACATGGGGCACAACATTGGGTCATGGGGACATCAATGGGACATGGGGGACAACATTGGGTCATGGGGACATCAATGGGCCATGGGGGACAACCATGGGTCATGGGGACATCAATGGGTCATGGGGGACAACATTGGGTCATGGGGACATCAATGGGCCATGGGGGACAACATTGGGTCATGGGGACATCAATGGGACATGGGGCACAACCATGGGACATGGGGACATCAATGGGACATGGGGCACAACCATGGGTCATGGGGACATCAATGGGTCATGGGGGATAACATTGGGTCATGGGGGCATCAATGGATCATGGGGGACAACATTGGGTCATGGGGACATCAATGGGCCATGGGGGACAACCATGGGTCATGGGGATATCAATGGGACATGGGGCACAACCATGGGTCATGGGGACATCAATGGGTCATGAGGGCCAACCATGGGTCATGGGGACATCAATGGGACATGGGGCACAACCATGGGTCATGGGGACATCAATGGGTCATGGGGGACAACATTGGGTCATGGGGACATCAATGGATCATGGGGGATAACATTGGGTCATGGGGACATCAATGGGTCATGGGGGATAACATTGGGTCATGGGGACATCAATGGGTCATGGGGGACAACATTGGGTCATGGGGACATCAATGGGCCATGGGGGACATCAATGGGCCATGGGGACATCAGTGGGTCATGGGGACATCAGTGGGTCATGGGG
>NW_026642703.1:0-12463 GCF_028554395.1 Pezoporus wallicus | reverse complement strand
GCCAATGGGGGCGGAGGGGCGGGGCAAAGCGGCGAGTGGCGGCAACGGCGGAGGAGGATGGACGCGGAGCGGGAGATCCGGCGTGAGTGCGGCCTGCACCGGGCTCTATGGGGCTCTATGGGGCTCTGTGGGGCTCTATGGGGCTCTATGGGGCTCAATGAGGGTCTATGGGGCTCAACAGCGCCCGGCCTCTCGTAACTGGGCTAAACTGGGCCTTAACGGAGCGTCCGCGGCCTGTACCGGGCCTTCACTGGGCCCTAACGGGGGTTACGGAGCCTCCGTCGCCCTGGACGGGGTTGAACCGGGCTCACCCGGTGCTTAAACGGGCTGAAAGGGCCTCAACGGGGGCTTAATGGGGGTAAATCAGGCCCTAAGGGGGCTTAAAGGGCATTAATGGGGGTAAATCAGGCCCTAGGTGAGCTTAAAGGGCATTAATGGGGGTAAATCAGGCCCTAAGTGAGCTTAAAGGGCATTAATGGGGGTAAATCAGGCCCTAAGGGGGCTTAAAGGGCATTAATGGGGGTAAATCAGGCCCTGAGTGGGCTTAAAGGGCATTAATGGGGGTAAATCAGGCCCTAAGGGGGCTTAAAGGGCATTAATGGGGGTAAATCAGGCCCTGAGTGGGCTTAAAGGGCATTAATGGGGGTAAATCAGGCCCTAAGTGAGCTTAAAGGGCATTAATGGGGGTAAATCAGGCCCTGAGTGGGTTTAAAGGGCATTAATGGGGGTAAATCAGGCCCTAGGTGAGCTTAAAGGGCATTAATGGGGGTAAATCAGGCCCTAAGGGGGCTTAAAGGGCATTAATGGGGGTAAATCAGGCCCTAAATGAGCTTAAAGGGCATTAATGGGGGTAAATCAGGCCCTAAGGGGCTTAAAGAGCATTAATGGGGGTAAATCAGGCCCTGAGTGGGCTTAAAGGGCATTAATGGGGGTAAAATCAGGCCCTGAGTGGGTTTAAAGGGCATTAATGGGGGTAAATCAGGCCCTGAGTGGGCTTAAAGGGCATTAATGGGGGTAAATCAGGGTTTAATGGGGCTTAACCAGGTCCTAACTGGGCTAAACTGGTTTTAACTGGTGTGTGTGGGGCCTCATTCCCATCTTAAACCCCCAATTGAGGTTCCACTGAGCCCCCACCCTTTAGACACCATTGGTCCCCCCCATATATGGGGTGCCCCCCATGGGTACTCCACCCCTTTAGACCCCATTGGGGTCCCTCCCCATTTATGGGGTGCCCCCCCTTTAGACCCCATTGGGCCCCCCCCTCCATTTATGGGGTGTCCCCCATGGGTCCTCTCCCCTTAGACCCCATTTGGCCATGCCCCTCCATTTATGGGGTATCCCCCATTGGAGCCCCCCTGTTTGACCCCATTGGGGTCCTCCCCATTTATAGGGTGTCCCCCATTGGAGCCCCCCCCGTTTGACCCCATGCGGTGCCCCTGCATTTATGGGGTGTCATCCCCCCCATTTACACCCCATAGGGGCCCCCGACCCATTTATGGGGTGTCCCCCATGGTTCCCCCCCCTTTACACCCCATTGGGGTCCCCCCACCCATTTATGGGGTATCCCCCATTGGAGCCCCCCTTGACCCCATTGGGGCCCCCCACCCATTTATGGGGTGTCTCCCATGGGTGCCCTCCCCCCCCTTTAGACCCCATTAGGGTCCCTCCCCATTTATGGGGTACCCCAACCTTTAGACCCCATTGGGGTCCCCCACCCCATTTAAGGGCTGTTCCCCATAGATGTCCCCCCTTTACCCCCACTGAGGCCACCCCCCCATTTATGGGGTGTTGTTCCCCCACCTTTTGACCCCATTGGGACCCCCCCACCCCATTTATGGGATATCCCCCATGGGTGCCCCCCCATTAGACCCCATAGGGGTCCCCTCCCCATCTATGGGGTGCCCCCCATGGGTCCCCCCCCTCTTTTCCCCCTTAGAGCTGCAGAAGGCCAAGGCCAAGGCCCAGCGCGGCGGCCACGCGGTGGAGGAGGCTGCGCTCTGCAACCAACTGGGAGAGATCCTGGCCAGCCACGGTGAGCGGGATAACGGCACCGGGATAGCGGCACCGGGATACGGGGATAACGGGACCGGGATGCGGGGATAACGGCACTGGGATAGCGGGATAACGGGCCCGGGATGCAGGGATAACGGCACCGGGATGCGGGGATAACGGCACCGGGATAGCGGGATAGCGGCACCGGGATACGGGGATAACGGCACCGGGATGCGGGGATAACGGGAACGGGATACGGGGATAACGGCACCGAGATAGCGGGATAGGCGGGATTGCGGGATAGCGGCACCGGTATGCAGGGATAGCGGCACCGGGATAGCGGGATAACGGCACCAGGATAGCAGAGATAACGGCACCGGGATAGCGGGGATAACGGCACCGGGATAGCAGGGATAACGGCACCGGGATAGCAGGGATAACGGCACCGGGATAGCGGGATAACGGCACCGGGATAGCGGGATAACGGCACCGGGATAGCGGGATAGCGGCACCGGAATGCAGGGATAACGGCACCGGGATAGCGGGATAACGGCACCGGGATAGCAGGATAACGGCACCGGGATAGCGGGATAGCGGCACCGGAATGCAGGGATAACGGCACCGGGATAGCGGTATAACGGCACCAGGATAGCAGAGATAACGGCACCGGGATAGCGGGGATAACGGCACCGGGATAGCAGAGATAACGGCACCGGGATAGCGGGATAGCGGCACCGAAATGCAGGGATAACGGCACCGGGATACAGGCATAACAGGACTGGGATGCGGGATAACGGCACCGGGATAGCGGGGATAACGGCACCGGGATAGTGGGATAACGCCAGAGTGATCCGGGGAAAACGGCACCGGGATACAGGGATAACAGGACCGGGATAGCGGGATAGCGGCACCGGGATGCGGGGATAACGGCACTGGGATAGCGGGATAACGGGACCGGGATAACAGCACCGGAATGCAGGGATAATGGGACCGGGATAGCGGGATAACGGCACCGGGATGCAGGGATAACGGCACTGGGATAGCGGGATAACGGGCCCGGGATGCAGGGATAACGGCACCGGAATGCGGGGATAACGGCACCGGGATGCGGGGATAACGGCACCGGGATAGCGGGATAACAGGACCGGGATACAGGGATAACGGCAGCAGGATAATGGGACCGGGATGCGGGGATAACGGCACCGGGATACAGGGATAACGGCACTGGGATACAGGGATAATGGGACCGGGATGCGGGGATAACGGCACCGGGATGCAGGGATAACGGCACCGGGATGTGGGGATAACGGCGCGGGGATAATGGCACCGGCATGCGGGGATAACAGGACCGGGATAGTGGGATAACAGCGACTGTGATACAGGGATAACAGTAATCAGGATGCAAGGATAACATCCGGGATACAGGGATAAGGACCAGGTTGCAGGGATAACAGCAACCGGGATACAGGGATAACAGCGGCTGGAATGCAGGGATAATGATCAGGATACAGAGATAATGAGTGAGATACAGGGATAACAGCAACCGGGATGCAGGGATAACGACTGGGATCCAGGGATAACAGCAACTGGGATCCAGGGACAACAACAGGGATAACAACCGGGATCCAGGGATAACAACAGGGATAACAACCGGGACCCAGGGATAACAACAGGGATCCAGGGATAACAACTGGGATCCAGGGATAACAACTGGGATCCAGGGATAACAACAGGGATACAGGGATAACAACAGGGATAACAACCGGGATACAGGGATAACAACTGGGATAACAACTGGGATGCAGGGATAACAACAGGGATAACAGCTGGGATCCAGGGATAGCAACAGGGATAACAGCTGGGATCCAGGGATAACAACGGGGATAACAACCAGGACCCAGGGATAACAACTGGGATGCAGGGATAACAACAGGGATAACAACTGGGATGCAGGGATAACAACTGGGATGCATGGATAACAACAGGGATAACAACTGGGATGCAGGGATAACAACAGGGATAACAACCAGGATCCAGGGATAACGACCCCCGGGATCTATGGATAAGCCCCCCCTCCCCAACCCCACTCTGTGCCATTCCCCCCCCCATAGGCCGCTATGAGGAGGCCCTGGAGGAGCACCGGGAGGAGCTGCGGCTGCTGGAGGGCGCCGGGGACCGCTTGGGCTGCGCCATCGCCCACCGCAAGATCGGCGAGCGCCTGGCGGAGCTGGAGCGGTACGGGGCTGCCCTGCAGGTACCGGAGCATCCGGAGCATCCCCATGGTGCTGGTACCCACTGCATCCCCGTGGTGCTGGTACCCACTGCATCCCCGTGGTGCTGGTACCCACTGCATCCCGGTGGTGCTGGTACCCACAGCATCCTCGTGGTGCTGGTACCCACTGCATCCCCGTGGCGCTGGTACCCACTGCATCCCTGTGGTGCTGGTACCCACTGCGTCCCCTTGGTGCTGGTACCCACTGCATCCCTGTGGTGCTGGTACCCACTGCATCCCCGTGGCGCTGGTACCCGCTGCATCCCCGTGGTGCTGGTACCCACTGCATCCCGGTGGTGCTGGTACCCGCTGCATCCCTGTGGTGCTGGTACCCGCTGCATCCCTGTGGTGCTGGTACCCACTGCATCCCCGTGGTGCTGGTACCCGCTGCATCCCTGTGGTGCTGGTACCCGCTGCATCCCCGTGGCGCTGGTACCCGCTGCATCCCTGTGGTGCTGGTACCCACTGCATCCCCGTGGTGCTGGTACCCACTGCATCCCCGTGGTGCTGGTACCCGCTGCATCCCGGTGGTGCTGGTACCCGCTGCATCCCTGTGGTGCTGGTACCCACTGCATCCCCGTGGTGCTGGTACCCGCTGCATCCCCGTGGTGCTGGTACCCACTGCATCCCGGTGGTGCTGGTACCCACTGCATCCCCGTGGTGCTGGTACCCACTGCATCCCTGTGGCGCTGGTACCCACTGCATCCCCGTGGTGCTGGTACCCACTGCATCCCTGTGGCGCTGGTACCCACTGCATCCCTGTGGCGCTGGTACCCACTGCATCCCTGTGGTGCTGGTACCCACTGCATCCCTGTGGTGCTGGTACCCACTGCATCCCTGTGGTGCTGGTACCCACTGCATCCTCGTGGTGCTGGTACCCACTGCATCCCCGTGGTGCTGGTACCCACTGCATCCTCGTGGTGCTGGTACCCACTGCATCCTGCCCTATTCTGCCCCATCCCCATGGTGCTGGTACCCACTGCATCCTGCCCTATTCTGCCCCATCCCCATGGTGCTGGTACCCACCGCATCCTTTCCTATTCTGCCCCATATTCATGGTGCTGGTGTCCACTGCATCCTGCCCTATTCGGCCCCATCCCCTTGGTGCTGGTACCCACTGCATCCTGCCCTATTTTGCCCCATCCCCATGGAGCTGGTACCCACTGCATCCTGCTCTGTGCTGGGGCGTCCCCATGGTGCTGGTACCCACTGCATCCTGCCCTATTCTGCCCCATCCCCGTGGCGCTGGTACCCACTGCATCCCTGTGGCGCTGGTACCCACTGCATCCTCGTGGTGCTGGTACCCACTGCATCCCGGTGGTGCTGGTACCCACTGCATCCTGGTGGTGCTGGTTCCCACAGCATCCCCGTGGTGCTGGTACCCACTGCATCCTCGTGGTGCTGGTACCCACTGCATCCTGCCCTATTCTGCCCCATCCCCATGGTGCTGGTACCCACCGCATCCTGCCCTATCCTGCCCCATCCCCATGGTGCTGGTACCCACCGCATCCTGCCCTATTCTGCCCCATCCCCATGGTGCTGGTACCCACTGCATCCTGCCCTATTCTGCCCCATCCCCACGGTGCTGGTACCCACCGCATCCTGCCCTATCCTGCCCCTTTCCGGTGGCGCTCAGCACCCTTTCCTACCTCTCTTTTCCCAGCACCAAGAGCAGCACCTGGAGCTGGCGCGGGCGCTGGGCGACCACACGGAGCAGCAGCGGGCCTGGGCCACCCTGGGCCGGACCCACATGTTCATAGGGGAGAGCGGCGAGGAGCCGGGGGCGCTGGATGAGGCCCAAAGGGCTTTCCACACCAGTTTGGCCATCGTGGAGGAGAGGCTGGAAGGTGCTGGGGTCTCAGTGTTGAGGGAAGGGGGTGCTGGGTGCTGTGCGCCCATGGGTGCTGAGCCCCGGCGGTGGGTGCAGGATGGGTGCCGCGGAGGGAGGTGCTGGAGATGAAGGCTCGGCTCTTCCTCAACCTGGCGTTGGTGAGCGACTGCCGGAAGGAGCCGGAGCTGAGGGAGCGGTACCTGAGGAGGAGCATCTTCCTGGCGGAGTAGGGAGATGGGATTGGGAATGATGGGATTGGGGTGATGGGATTGGGGTGATGGGATGGGGAGAGATGGGATTGGGAATGATGGGATTGGGAATGATGGGATGGGGGGAGATGGGATTGGGAATGATGGGATTGGGGTGATGGGATTGGGAATGATGGGATGGGGAGAGATGGGATTGGGGTGATGGGATTGGGAATGATGGGATGGGGGGAGATGGGATTGGGAATGATGGGATGGGGGGTGATGGGATTGGGGAGATGGGATTGGGAATGATGGGATGGGGGGTGATGGGATTGGGGAGATGGGATTGGGGTGATGGGATGGGGGGAGATGGGATGGAGGTGATGGGATTGGGAATGATGGGGTAGGAGATGATGGGATCTGGAATGGTGGGATTGGGAATGATGGGATGTGGGAATGGGTTTGATGGGATGTGGGAAGGGATTTGATGGGATGTGGGAAGGGATTTGATGGGATGTGGGAATGGATTTGATGGGATGTGGGAATGGATTTGATGGGATGTGGGAAGGGGTTTGATGGGATGTGGGAATGGATTTGATGGGATGTGGGAAGGGGTTTGATGGGATGTGGGAAGGGATTTGATGGGATGTGGGAATGGATTTGATGGGATGTGGGAAGGGGTTTGATGGGATGTGGGAAGGGATTTGATGGGATGTGGGAATGGATTTGATGGGATGTGGGAATGGATTTGATGGGATGTGGGAAGGGGTTTGATGGGATGTGGGAATGGATTTGATGGGATGTGGGAAGGGGTTTGATGGGATGTGGGAAGGGATTTGATGGGATGTGGGAATGGATTTGATGGGATGTGGGAAGGGGTTTGATGGGATGTGGGAAGGGATTTGATGGGATGTGGGAATGGATTTGATGGGATGTGGGAATGGATTTGATGGGATGTGGGAACGGATTTGGTGGGATGTGGGAATGGATTTGATGGGATGTGGGAGTGGATTTGATGGGATGTGGGAGTGGATTTGATGGGATGTGGGAAGAGGTTGAGGTGGGATCTGGGAATGATGAGATCTGGAAGCGGGTTGGGGTTAGCCTTAGGTTTACGGTTAAGGTGGGGGGATCCCATGGGTGCTGCTGTACCCATGCAGGCGGTGGGGGTCCCATTGGTGCTGGAGTCCCATGGGTGCTGTGGTCCCATGGGTGATGTGGTCCCATGGGTGCTGTGGTCCCATGGGTGATGTGGTCCCATGGGTGATGTGCTCCCATGGGTGATGTGCTCCCATGGGTGCCATGGTCCCATGGGTGATGTGGTCCCATGGGTGCTGCTGTCCCATGGGTGCCGCTGTCCCCGCAGGCAGGGGGGGCTGCAGGAGGACCTGTACCGGGCGCACTTCAACCGCGGCTCCATCCTGCTGCGGGACGGGGACCACGGCGGGGCCCTGCGGAGCCTGAGCCGCGCTCGGGAGAGCGCCCGGAGCCTGCGGGACCGGGCCCTGGAGAGCGAGAGCTGCGCCAGCTCCGCACGGGTACGGGGACACCCAGCACCCAGCTCCCAGCACCCAACCCAACACCCAACCCAGCGCCCAACACCCAGCACCAACACCCAACACCCAGCGCCCAACACCCAGCACCAACACCCAACACCCAGCGCCCAACACCCAGCACCAACACCCAACACCCAGCGCCCAACACCCAGCACCAACACCCAACACCCAGCGCCCAACACCCAGCACCAACACCCAACACCCAGCGCCCAACACCCAGCACCAACACCCAACACCCAGCGCCCAACACCCATCGCCCAACACCCAGCGCCCAACACCCAGCACCAACACCCAACACCCAGCGCCCAACACCCAGCACCAACACCCAACACCCAGCACCCAGCACCCAACACCCAGCACCCAACACCCAGCACCCAACACCCAACCCAACACCCAACCCAGCGCCCAACACCCAGCACCAACACCCAACACCCAGCATCCAACACCCAGCACCCAACACCCAACCCAGCACCCAGCACCCAACCCAACACCCAGCACCCAGCACCAACACCCAACACCCAGCACCCAGCACCCAACCCAACACCCAGCACCCAACACCCAGCACCCAGCACCCAACACCCAACCCAGCACCCAACACCCAACACCCAACCCAGCACCCAACACCCAACCCAGCGCCCAACACCCAGCACCCAACCCAACACCCAGCACCCAACACCCAGCACCCAACACCCAACCCAGCACCCAGCACCCAACACCCAACCCAGCGCCCAACACCCAGCACCAACACCCAACACCCAGCATCCAACACCCAGCACCCAACACCCAACCCAGCACCCAGCACCCAACCCAACACCCAGCACCCAACACCCAGCACCAACACCCAGCACCAGCACCCAACACCCAGCACCAGCACCCAACCCAACACCCAGCATCCAGCACCAGCACCCAGCACCCAACCCAGCACCAGCACCCAGCACCCAACCCAACACCCAGCATCCAGCACCAGCACCCAACACCCAGCATCCAGCACCCAGCACCCAACCCAGCACCAGCACCCAGCATCCAGCACCCAGCCCAGCCCTGCGTCCCTCATCCCATCCCCCATCCCTGCATCCCCCATCCCATCCCCTGTCCCATCCCTGCATCCCCCATCCCAGCCCTGCATCCCTCATCCCCCATCCCATCCCTGCAGCCCCCATCCCATCCCTTATCCCATCCCTCCCCATCCCATCCCTGCGCCCCATCGCCCCCTTCACCCCTGTTGCCCCCCAGAGCCTCCATAGCCCCATTGTTCCCCATAGCCCCATTGTTCCCCATCACCCCTGTTACCCCCATTGCCACCCCCAGCCTCCATCACCCCCATAGCCCCATTGTTCCCTGTTACCCCCGTTGCCCCCCATAGCCTCCATCACCCCCACAGCCCCATTGTTCTCCATCACCCCTGTTACCCCCATTGCCCCCCATAGCCTCCATCACCCCCCTCACCCCATAGCCTCCATCACACCCCATAGCCCCACTGTTCCCTATTCTCCCCATCACCCCCCTCACCCCATAGCCTCCATCACACCCCATAGCCCCCATCACCTCCATTGCCCCCCATAGCCCCGTTGTTCCCCATCACCCCTGTTACCCCCATTGCCCCCCCAGCCTCCATCACCCCCCATAGCCCCATTGTTCCCTGTTACTCCCATTGCCCCCCATAGCCTCCATCACCCCCACAGCCCCGTTGTTCTCCATCACCCCTGTTACCCCCATTGCCCCCATAGCCTCCATCACACCCCATAGCCCCACTGTTCCCCATTGCTCCCCATCGTCCCCATCATGCCCCTCACCCCATAGCCTCCATCACACCCCATAGCCCTGCTGTTCCCCATCACCCCCTCACCCCATAGCCTCCATCACTCCCCATAGCCCCACTGTTCCCCATCACCCCCATAGCCCCCCATAGCCTCCATCACCCCCCATAGCCCCGCTGTTCCCCATCACCCCCATTGCCCCCCATAGCCCCTCTCTCCCCGCAGGTGTTCCTGGCCCTGGGGGACTTCGCTGCGGCCCGGCGCTCTCTCCGGCAGGCCCATGCCCTGGGCCCGCGGCAGCCGCGGCACCGGCACCAAGTGCGCGCCGACCTCCGCTACGGTGAGGGGGGGCCCAAGGCCCCAGTGACGTCATCAAGCCCTCAATGATGTCATCAAACCATCAATGATGTCATCAAGCCCCCAATGACGTCCCTAAGCCCTCAATGACATCATCAAACCCTCAATGATGTCATCAAGCCCCTAATGATGTCATCAAGCCCCCAATGACATCCCCAAGGCCCTAAAGACTCCCCAAGGCCCCAGTGATGTCCCCAAGCCCTCAATGACGCCCCCAAGGCCTCAGTGACATCATCAACCCCCAGCCAATGACGTCCCCAACCCCCCAATGACGCCCCCATAGGTTCCAAAGACGTCCCCAAGGCCCCAATGACGTCATCAAGCCCTCAGTGATGTCATCAAACCATCAATGATGTCATCAAACCCCCAATGATGCCCCCAATGACGTCCCCAAGGCCCCAAAGACTCCCCAAGCCCTCAATGACATCATCAAACCCTCAATGACGTCATCAAGCCCCCAATGACATCCCCAAGGCCCCAAAGACTCCCCAAGCCCTCAATGACGCCCCCAAGGCCTCAATGACGTCAAGCCCTCGATGATGTCATCAAGCCCCCAATGACATCCCCAAGGCCCCAGTGACGTCATCACACCCTCACTGATGTCATCCCCCATAGCCCCCAATGCCCCCAATGCCCCATAGCCCCCAACCCCATAGCCCCCAATGGCACCCCATAGCCCCCAATGGCGCCCCAGAGCCCCCAATGGCACCCCATAGCCCCCAATTGCTCCCCTATCGCCCCATATTTACCCCCATAGCCCCCAATGGCTCCCATAGCCCCCAATGGCGCCCCATAGCCCCCAATGGCCCCATAGCCCCCAATGGCTCCCCATAGCCCCCAATGGCGCCCCATAGCCCCCAATGCCCACCCCATGGGCTCCCCATAGCCCCCAATGGCTCCCCCCCATAGCCCCCAATGGCTCCCCATAGCCCCCAATGGCTCCCATAGCCCCCAATGGCCCCCAATGGCCCCATAGCCCCCAATGGCCCCCATAGCCCCCAATGGCCCACCCCATAGCCCCCCATAGCACCCCATAGCCCCCAATGGCGCCCCATTGACCCCCCCATAGCCCCCAATGGCCCCCATGGCCCCCAATTGCCCCCCCCCATAGCCCCCAATGGCTCCCCATAGCCCCCCCATATGGCCCCCATAGCCCCCAATGGCCCCCATAGCCCTTATGCCCCCATAGCCCCCAATGGCGCCCCATAGCCCCCAATGGCTCCCATAGCCCCCAATGGCTCCCATAGCCCCCAATGGCTCCCATAGCCCCCAATGGCACCCCATAGCCCCCAATGGCGCCCCATAGCCCCCAATGGCTCCCATAGCCCCCAATGGCTCCCCATAGCCCCCAATGGCTCCCATAGCCCCCAATGGCCACCCCATAGCCCCCAATGGCCCCCATATGCCCCCCATGGCTCCCCCCCCATACACCCCATAGGCCCCCAATGGCACCCCCCATAGCCCCATAGCCCCCAATGGCTCCCCATGGCCCCCAATGGCCCCCATACACCCCATGGCCCCCAATGGCCCACCCCATAGCCCCCAATGGCACCCCATAGCCCCCAATGGCTCCCATAGCCTCCAATGGCGCCCCATAGCCCCCAATGGCGCCCCATAGCCCCCAATGGCGCCCCATAGCCCCCAATGGCACCCCATAGCCCCCAATGGCTCCCATAACCCCCCATAGCCCCCCATTGACCCCCTTGCCAATGGCTCCCATAGCCCCCAATGGCACCCCATAGCCCCCAATGGCGCCCCATAACCCCCAATGGCACCCCATAGCCCCCAATGGCTCCCATAGCCCCCAATGGACCCCATAGCCCCCAATGGCGCCCCATAGCCCCCAATGGCACCCCATAGCCCCCAATGGCCCCCATAGCCCCCCCCATAGCCCCCAATGGTTCCCCAATGGCCCCCATGCCCCCTCCCCATAGCCCCCAATGGCCCCCCATAGCCCCCAATGGCTCCCATAGCCCCCAATGGCTCCCATAGCCCCCAATGGCTCCCATAGCCCCCAACCTGTAACCCCCTTGAGTCTCTATGGGGTCTCTGTAAGGGCTCTATGGGGTTCTATGGGAGCTCTATAGAGAGTCTCTATGGGGTCTCTATGGGGTCTCTATGGAGCTCTATGGGGTTCTATGGGGCTCTATGTCTCTATGGGGTCTCTATGGGGTCTCTATGGGGCTCTATGGGGTTCTATGGGGCTTTTTGGGTTTGTATGGGGCTCTATAGAGTCTCTATGGGGTCTCTATGGGGCTCTATGGGGTTCTATGGGGCTCTATAGAGTCTCTGTGGGTCTCTATGGGGTCTCTATGGGTCTCTATGGGGCTCTATGGGGCTCTATAGAGTCTCTATGGGGTCTCTATGGGTCTCTGTGGGTCTCTATGGGGCTCTATGGGGTCTCTATGGGGCTCTGTGGGTCTCTATGGGGCGCTATGGGGGCTCTGGCCCCTGAGTCTCTATGGGTCCCTATGGGGTTCTATGGGGCTCTATAGAGTCTCTATGGTGTC
>NW_026642702.1:0-1238 GCF_028554395.1 Pezoporus wallicus | reverse complement strand
TTAGTTACTTTATAACTAAATATTACAATGGTAGCTATAATGATAAGCAATTAACATAGCCATATATGGGGAAGGGTATATGGGTGGATCCAGGGGAGTATTGTGAAACTCTACCGAAGCAGAACTCACGAAGATACCAGGAGTAGTCAAGTGAAAATAAGAGAATGCTGGCGTCCACATAATGATTGGGACATGTCCAAGGAACAGAAAAGTGAACAGGATGACCTGAGGAAGACTCCTTACTGCATCAGGACGACCACCAGAGGGGGGCTGCGCAAGGGCAGAAGAGGCTGATGTCGTAATAGACTGATGTGGCAATCCTTGATGCATATGTATTAGTCAATGATGTCATCTGTGTTGAATATGTATTAGTGACGACGTTTTTAGTGTATAAATTGTGAGCGCGATGTAAAGGGGTTGAAGCCAGATTTGGGAGCGTGCCCCTGGTTTCCCAGCGCTGCAATAAAGCACCTCATATAACCATTCCGGTGGTTATGTGTCAGTTCTTACGCTAACAGCTGGATTCAGTTAAGTCAGGATCTAAGTGGTATGCTTATTCCTTAACAACACACAACTAACAGGCACCCAGGGTCAATCAGCTGAATCCTGCTTTGTTCCCAAAGCTTCCTGATAATTCTCTGGTTATTATTTAACCCAGATGAAGCTTAAAGCTCACACAGCTCCATCCCCCTGCCACGGGCAGGGACACCTTCCACTAGAGCAGCTTGCTCCAAGCTCCTGTGTCCAACCTGCCCTTGAACACTGCCAGGGATGGGGCAGCCACAGCTTCTCTGGGCACCCTGTGCCATCGCCTCAGCACCCTCACAGGGAAGAGCTTCTGCCTAAGAGCTCATCTCAGTCTCCCCTCAGGCAGGTTAAAGCATTTCCCCTTGGCCTGTCCCTACAGGCTCTTGTCCAAAGCCCCTCTCCAGGTGTCTTGTAGTCCCCTTAAGGTATTGAAAGGCCACAACAAGGTCTCTCTGGTGCCTTCTGCAACAATATTCAATGACTTTATGTCCAGCTGTTCTCTCCTTCACCATCACCAAGTGTTTAAACAGGAATATGAGCTCTTAGTTTCTCAAAAACACAAGTCTGTGTGTACAACCCTATTGCTCTGCTCATTGTGGCTTCACTTCGGAGGTGCTGCTCTCAAAAGGGAAAGCTTTTTCCTCCTTGTTGTGTGTGTTTAAGGAAACCAGTGGTTTGCTGTGTCTAAGGGATGCCATTGCCTTCAATGG
>NW_026642701.1:0-1226 GCF_028554395.1 Pezoporus wallicus | reverse complement strand
AGCTTTGCAACAGGGTCACCATCATTGCAGTCTCTCCTCGGTTTCATACCTAAAAGTCCATTTGAATCCAAATTCTCAGGTGGTGTCTCTCAGCTGCCCAGCAGCACAGTGAGTACAGCACGAACGTTTGGCCTCTGCTCCCACAGCAGAAGAGCCAGGATTGAAAGCTGGTGCTGGACCTGTTCAGCACACAATCCCTTTTACATTGGTGCCTCCATCGTTGCTTTCACTGCTAACACTCATACAGGAAAAGCATTTGAATAGAATCCGTCCAGAGCCTGCTCTCTGCTGGCAGCAACACAGCACAGAATGAACAGTGGCATCTGCTCACACGGCAGAAGGACCAGCAGGGAAAGCTAGTGCTCTGCTTCTTCAGCACACAAGCAGCTTTGCAACGGGGTCACCATCATTGCAGTCTCTCCTCGGTTTCATACCTAAAAGTCCATTTGAATCCAAATTCTCAGGTGGTGTCTCTCAGCTGCCCAGCAGCACAGTGAGTACAGCACGAACGTTTGGCCTCTGCTCCCACAGCAGAAGAGCCAGGATTGAAAGCTGGTGCTGGACCTGTTCAGCACACAATCCCCTTTACATTGGTGATTCCATCGTTGCTTTCACTGCTCACTCTCTTACAGGAAGAGCATTTGAATGGAATCAGTCCAGAGCTGCTCTCTGCTGCGCAGCAACACAGTCAGCACAGAATGAACAGTGGCATCTGCTCACACGGCAGAAGGAGCAGCAGGGAAAGCTAGTGCTCTGCTTCTTCAGCACACAAGCAGCTTTGCAACGGGGTCACCATCATTGCAGTCTCTCCTCGGTTTCATACCTAAAAGTCCATTTGAATCCAAATTCTCAGGTGGTGTCTCTCAGCTGCCCAGCAGCACAGTGAGTACAGCACGAACGTTTGGCCTCTGCTCCCACAGCAGAAGAGCCAGGATTGAAAGCTGGTGCTGGACCTGTTCAGCACACAATCACCTTTACATTGGTGCCTCCATCGTTGCTTTCACTGCTCACTTTCATACAGGAAAAGCATTTGAATGGAATCAGTCCAGAGCCTGCTCTCTGCTGCGCAGCAACACAGTCAGCACAGAATGAACAGTGGCATCTGCTCACACGGCAGAAGGAGCAGCAGGGAAAGCTAGTGCTCTGCTTCTTCAGCACACAAGCAGCTTTGCAACGGGGTCACCATCATTGCAGTCTCTCCTCGGTTTCATACCCAAAAGTCCATT
>NW_026642700.1:0-1265 GCF_028554395.1 Pezoporus wallicus | reverse complement strand
CCTGGCCTGGCCTTTTCTTACCTGGCCTTTTATTGCCTGGTCTGGCCTGGCCTTCCCCTGCTCTTGTCTGGCCTTGTCTGGCATGTCATAGTTTTTTCCTGGCATGCATTGCCTGGCATGCCTTGGCATGGCCTGGCCTTGCATTCCCTTCCCTTCCCTTGCATTGCTCTGAATTGGATTGCCTGGCCTGGCCTGGCCTCGCCTGTCCTTGAATTACCTGGAATTACCGGGCCTTGCATTGCCTGTCTTTGTCTTGCCTTTCGTGCGTTGTCTTGCCGTGCCTGGCCTTGCTATGACTTGACTTGCCTTATCAGGCCTGGCCTGGCTTTCCTTGCCTTGCCTTCCCTAGCCTTGACTTGCACTGACTTACCTTGCCAGGCCTGGCCTGGCCTGGCTTTTCCTTGTCTTACTTTGCTTTGTCTGGCCTTGCATTGCCTGCCATTGCCTACCATTGATTGGCCTGGCCTTGCCTTGCCTTGCATTGTCTTGCCTTGCTTGTCCTGGTCTGGATTTGCCTTGCATGGCTTGGCCTGGCCTTGCCTTGCCTAGCCACGCCTTGCCTTGCATTGCACTGACTTGCCCTGCCTGTCCTTGCCTTCTCTGGCCTAGTCTTCCCTGGCCTGGCCTGACCTGGCCTGGCCCTGCCTACATGGCCTGGCCTGGCCCTGGCTTACCTAGCCTTCCCAGGCCTTGCATTTCCTGTCCTGGACAGGCCTTGCCTTGCCTTGCCTAGCCTTACCTTGCCTGGCCGTGCCTTGCCTGGCCTTGTCTTGCCTGGCCATGCCTCGCCTGGCCTTGTCTTGCCTTGCCTGGCCTTGTCTTTATTTGCCTTGCCTTGTATTACTTTGCCTTGCCTAGATTTGCCTGGCCTGCCCTGGTTTGTATGACCTGGCCTGGCCTTTCCTGGCCTTTCCAAGCCTACCCTTGCCGGTCCTGGACTTGTCTAAACTTGCCTTGCCTTGCCTTGTATAGTCTTGCCTTGTCTATCCTTGCCTTGCCTTGCCTGGCCTTGCCTGGCCTGGACCTGCCTTCATGGCCTGGCCTGGCCTTGGCTTACCTGGCCTTACCAGGCCTTGCATTTCCTGTCCTGGACAGGCCTTGCCTCTCCTAGCCTGGCCTGGCCTGGCATTGCCTTCCCTGGCCTTACCTGGCCTTGCATTGCCTTTCCTGGACTTGCCTTGGACTTGCCTTGGACTGACTTGCTCTGATCAGCCTGCCCTGGCCTGGCCTTGCCCTGCCTTGCCTTACCAGGCTTTTGTTGCCTG
>NW_026642699.1:0-12341 GCF_028554395.1 Pezoporus wallicus | reverse complement strand
AGAAACCCTATGGAACCCTATGGGGCAGACCCATAGAGAGACCCTATAGAGAAACCCTATGGAACACTATGGGGCCAGCAATGGGTGCCTATGGGGCAGACCCATAGAGAACCCTATGGAACCCTATGGGGCAGACCCATAGAGAAACCCTATGGAACCCTATGGGGCAGACCCATGGAGAACCCCCTATGGGGCAGACCCATAGAGAGACCCTATGGAACCCTATGGGGCAGACCCATAGAGAAACCCCTATGGAACCCTATGGGGCAGACCCATAGAGAAACCCTATGGAACCCTATGGGGCAGACACATAGAGAAACCCTATGGAACCCTATGGGGCAGACCCATAGAGAGACCCCATAGAGAAACCCTATGGAACACTATGGGGCAGACCCATAGAGAAACCCTATGGAACCCTATGGGGCAGACCCATAGAGAGACCCCATAGAGAAACCCTATGGAACCCTATGGGGCAGACCCATAGAGAAACCCTATGGAACCCTATGGGGCCAGCAATGGGTGCCTATGGGGCAGACCCATAGAGAGACCCCATAGAGAAACCCTATGGAACCCTATGGGGCCAGCAATGGGTGCCTATGGGGCAGACCCATAGAGAACCCCTATGGAACCCTATGGGGCCAGCAATGGGTGCCTATGGGGCAGACCCATAGAGAGACCCCATAGAGAAACCCTATGGAACACTATGGGGCAGACCCATAGAGAACCCTATGGGGCAGACCCATAGAGAGACCCCATAGAGAAACCCTATGGAACCCTATGGGGCAGACCCATAGAGAACCCTATGGGGCAGACCCATAGAGAGACCCCATAGAGAAACCCTATGGAACCCTATGGGGCAGACCCATAGAGAACCCCTATGGAACCCTATGGGGCCAGCAATGGGTGCCTATGGGGCAGACCCATAGAGAGACCCCATAGAGAAACCCTATGGAACCCTATGGGGCAGACCCATGGAGAACCCCTATGGGGCAGACCCATAGAGAACCCTATGGAACCCTATGGGGCAGACCCATAGAGAACCCCTATGGAACCCTATGGGGCAGACCCATAGAGAGACCCCATAGAGAAACCCTATGGAACACTATGGGGCCAGCAATGGGTGCCTATGGGGCAGACCCATAGAGAAACCCCTATGGAACCCTATGGGGCAGACCCATAGAGAAACCCTATGGAACACTATGGGGCAGACCCATAGAGAGACCCCATAGAGAAACCCTATGGAACACTATGGGGCCAGCAATGGGTGCCTATGGGGCAGACCCATGGAGAACCCTATAGAGAAACCCCTATGGGGCAGACCCATAGAGAAACCCCTATGGAACCCTATGGGGCCAGCAATGGGTGCCTATGGGGCAGACCCATAGAGAACCCCTATGGAACCCTATGGGGCCAGCAATGGGTGCCTATGGGGCAGACACATGGAGAGACCCTATAGAGAGACCCTATGGGGCAGACCCATAGAGAAACCCCATAGAGAAACCCCTATGGGGCAGACCCATAGAGAAACCCCATAGAGAAACCCCATAGAGAAACCCCTATGGGGCAGACCCATGCAGAAACCCTATGGGGCAGACCCATAGAGAACCCCTATGGGGCAGACCCATAGAGAAACCCTATGGGGCAGACCCATAGAGAAACCCTATGGAACCCTATGGGGCAGACCCATAGAGAACCCCTATAGAGAGACCCCTATGGGGCAGACCCATAGAGAAACCCCTATGGAACCCTATGGGGCCAGCAATGGGTGCCTATGGGGCAGACCCATAGAGAACCCTATGGAACCCTATGGGGCCAGCAATGGGTGCCTATGGGGCAGACCCATAGAGAAACCCCATAGAGAAACCCCTATGGGGCAGACCCATGGAGAAACCCCTATGGGGCAGACCCATAGAGAAACCCCATAGAGAAACCCCTATGGAACCCTATGGGGCCAGCAATGGGTGCCTATGGGGCAGACCCATGGAGAACCCTATAGAGAAACCCTATGGGGCAGACCCATAGAGAAACCCCTATGGGGCAGACCCATAGAGAACCCTATGGGGCAGACCCATGGAGAAACCCCATAGAGAACCCCTATGGGGCAGACCCATGGAGAACCAATATGGAACCCTATGGGGCAGACCCATAGAGAAACCCCTATGGAACCCTATGGGGCCAGCAATGGGTGCCTATGGGGCACACCCATAGAGAGACCCTATGGAACCCTATGGGGCCAGCAATGGGTGCCTATGGGGCAGACCCATGGAGAACCCTATAGAGAAACCCCTATGGGGCAGACCCATAGAGAGAACCAATATGGGGCAGACCCATAGAGAAACCCTATAGAGAGACCCCTATGGAACCCTATGGGGCCAGCAATGGGTGCCTATGGGGCAGACCCATGGAGAGACCCCTATGGAACCCTATGGGGCAGAACCATAGAGAAACCCCTATAGAGAGACCCCTATGGGGCAGACCCATAGAGAACCCTAGAGAGAAACCCCTATAGAACCCTATGGGGCCAGCAATGGGTGCCTATGGGGCAGACCCATGGAGAAACCCCTATGGGGCAGACCCATAGAGAACCCCTATGGGGCAGACCCATAGAGAAACCCCATAGAGAAACCCCTATGGGGCAGACCCATAGAGAACCCCTATGGAACCCTATGGGGCCAGCAATGGGTGCCTATGGGGCAGACCCATAGAGAAACCCCATAGAGAAACCCCTATGGGGCAGACCCATAGAGAACCAATATGGGGCAGACCCATAGAGAAACCCCTATGGAGAAACCCCTATGGGGCAGACCCATAGAGAAACCCCATAGAGAAACCCCTATGGGGCAGACCCATGGAGAAACCCTATGGAGAAACCCCTATGGGGCAGACCCATAGAGAACCCTAGAGAGAAACCCCTATAGAACCCTATGGGGCAGACCCATAGAGAACCCCTATGGAACCCTATGGGGCCAGCAATGGGTGCCTATGGGGCAGACCCATGGAGAAACCCCATAGAGAAACCCCTATGGGGCAGACCCATAGAGAAACCCCATAGAGAAACCCCTATGGGGCAGACCCATAGAGAAACCCCTATGGAACCCTATGGGGCAGACCCATAGAGAGAACCAATATGGGGCAGACCCATAGAGAACCCCTATAGAGAAACCCCTATAGAACCCTATGGGGCAGACCCATAGAGAAACCCCTATAGAGAAACCCCTATGGAACCCTATGGGGCAGACCCATGCAGAAACCCCTATGGGGCAGACCCATAGAGAAACCCCCTATGGAACCCTATGGGGCAGACCCATAGAGAACGCTATAGAGAGACCTATGGGGCAGACCCATAGAGACCCCCCTATGGGGCAGACCCATGGAGAAACCCCTATAGAGCCCTATGGGGCAGACCCATAGAGACCCCCCTATGGGGCAGACCCATAGAGAAACCCCTATAGAGCCCTATGGGGCAGACCCATAGAGAACCCCCTATGGGGAGGACCCATAGAGAACCCCCTATAGAGCCCTATGGAACAGCCCCCCTATAGAACCTGATGGACCCCCCTATAAAGCTCCCCTATAGGACCCCATAGAACCGCCCCCTATGGAACCCCCATATAGAACCCTACAGAACCAACCCCTACAGAACCCTATAGACCTGCCCTATAGACCCCTATGGAACCAAGCCCTATAGAGCCCTATAGAGCCCTATAGACCTGTCCTATAGACCCCTATGGAACCAAGCCCTATAGAGCCCTATAGAACCCTATAGAACCAAGCCCTATAGAGCCCTATAGAACTGTCCTATAGAACCCTATGGAACCAAGCCCTATAGAGCCCTATAGACCTGCCCTATAGAACCCTATGGAACCAAGCCCTATAGAGCCCTATAGAACCCTATAGAACCAAGCCCTATAGACCCCTATAGACCTGCCCTATAGAGCCCTATAGAGCCCTATAGACCTGCCCTATAGAACCCTATGGAACCAAGCCCTATAGAGCCCCATAGACCTGCCCTATAGAGCCCTATAGAGCCCTATAGACCTGCCCTATAGAACCCTATAGACCTGCCCTATAGAGCCCTATAGAGCCCTATAGACCTGCCCTATAGAACCCTATGGAACCAAGCCCTATAGAGCCCTATAGAGCCCTATAGACCTGTCCTATAGAACCCTATGGAACCAAGCCCTATAGAGCCCTATAGACCTGCCCTATAGACCCCTATGGAACCAAGCCCTATAGAGCCCTATAGACCTGCCCTATAGAACCCTATGGAACCAAGCCCTATAGAGCCCTATAGAGCCCTATAGACATGCCCTATAGACCCCTATGGAACCAAGCCCTATAGAGCCCTATAGACCTGCCCTATAGAACCCTATGGAACCATGCCCTATAGAGCCCTATAGACCTGCCCTATAGAACCCTATGGAACCAAGCCCTATAGAGCCCTATAGAACTGCCCTATAGACCCCGATGGAACCAAGCCCTATAGAGCCCTATAGAACCCTATAGAACCAAGCCCTATAGAGCCCTATAGAACTGTCCTATAGAACCCTATGGAACCATGCCCTATAGAGCCCTATAGACCTGCCCTATAGAACCCTATGGAACCATGCCCTATAGAGCCCTATAGAACCCTATAGAACCAAGCCCTATAGACCCCTATAGACCTGCCCTATAGAACCCTATGGAACCATGCCCTATAGAGCCCTATAGACCCCTATAGACCTGCCCTATAGAACCCTATAGACCTGCCCTATAGAGCCCCATAGAACCACCCCCTATAGAGCCCTGTAGATCCCTACCGAACCGCTCCGATAGAACCCAACAGAACCCAATAGACCTCGATAGACCCCAACAGACCCCTCTAGCGCCCCATAGCGCCCCATAGCGCCCCATAGCGCCCCCCAAGTGACCCCCATCTCCCCATAGACGTTAGATCTCGTTCGGTAGATCCCTACCAAAGCACCCTGATAGAACCCAATAGACCTCGATAGAACCCAATAGACCTCGATAGACCCCAATAGACCCCTCTAGCGCCCCATAGCGCCCCATAGCGCCCCCCAAGTGACCCACATCTCCCCATAGACGTTAGATCTCGTTCGGTAGATCTCTACCGAACCACCCCGATAGAACCCAACAGAACCCAATAGACCTCGATAGAACCCAATAGACCTCGATAGACCCCAATAGACCCCAATAGACCCCTCTAGCGCCCCATAGCGCCCCATAGCGCCCCCCAAGTGACCCCCATCTCCCCATAGACGTTAGATCTCGTTCGGTAGATCTCTACCGAACCACCCCGATAGAACCCAACAGAACCCAATAGACCTCGATAGACCCCAATAGACCCCAATAGACCCCTCTAGCGCCCCATAGCGCCCCATAGCGCCCCCCAGTGACCCCCATCTCCCCATAGACGTTCGAGCAGTGCCGGTACCAGCAGTACCCGTGCTACACCGTGTTCTTCATCAGCATCGACATTGGCCACATCCCCTCTTGGGCTCCATAGAACCCTATAGAACCAAGCCCTATAGAACCCTATAGACCTGCCCTATAGAGCCCTATAGACCTGCCCTATAGAACCCTATAGACCTGCCCTATAGAGCCCCATAGAACCACCCCCTATAGAGCCCTGTAGATCCCTACCGAACCGCTCCGATAGAACCCAACAGAACCCAATAGACCTCGATAGACCCCAATAGACCCCAATAGACCCCTCTAGCGCCCCATAGCGCCCCATAGCGCCCCCCAAGTGACCCACATCTCCCCATAGACGTTAGATCTCGTTCGGTAGATCTCTACCGAACCACCCCGATAGAACCCAACAGAACCCAATAGACCTCGATAGAACCCAATAGACCTCGATAGACCCCAATAGACCCCTCTAGCGCCCCATAGCGCCCCATAGCGCCCCCCAGTGACCCCCATCTCCCCATAGACGTTCGAGCAGCGCCGGTACCAGCAGTACCCGTGCTACACCGTGTTCTTCATCAGCATCGACATTGGCCACATCCCCTCTTGGGCTCCATAGAACCCTATAGAACCAAGCCCTATAGAGCCCCATAGACCTGCCCTATAGAGCCCCATAGACCTGCCCTATAGACCCCTATAGACCTGCCCTATAGAGCCCCATAGAACCACCCCCTATAGATCCCTGTAGATCCCTACCGAACCGCCCCGATAGAACCCAACAGAACCCAATAGACCTCGATAGACCCCAATAGACCTCGATAGACCCCAACAGACCCCTCTAGCGCCCCATAGCGCCCCCCCGTGACCCACATCTCCCCATAGACGTTAGATCTCGTTCGGTAGATCCCTACCGAACCACCCCGATAGAACCCAACAGAACCCAATAGACCTCGATAGAACCCAATAGACCTCGATAGACCCCAATAGACCCCTCTAGTGCCCCATAGCGCCCCATAGCGCCCCATAGCGCCCCCCCGTGACCCACAACTCCCCATAGACGTTAGATCTCGTTCGGTAGATCTCTACCGAACCACCCCGATAGAACCCAACAGAACCCAATAGACCTCGATAGACCCCAATAGACCCCAATAGACCCCAATAGACCCCTCTAGCGCCCCATAGCGCCCCATAGCGCCCCCAGTGACCCCCATCTCCCCATAGACGTTCGAGCAGCGCCGGTACCAGCAGTACACGTGCTACACCGTGTTCTTCATCAGCATCGAGATGTGTCAGATCGCCGACGTGCTCATCCGCAAGACCCGTCGCCTCTCGCTCTTCCAACAGGGGCTCTTCCGGTGCCTATGGGGCGCTATGGGGCGGGCTATGGGGCGGGTTATGGGGGGGGGGCTATGGGGGCTATGGAGTGCTCGAGGGATCTATAGGGGGTGTAGAGGTCTATAGAGTCGATAAGGGGGTCTATGGGTCTATAGAGGCTATAGGGGGATCTATGGGTCTATAGGGGGTGTAGGGGGCTCTATAGAGGCTATAGGGGGATCTATGGGTCTATAGAGGCTATAGGGGGGTCTATGGGTCTATAGAGGCTATAGGAGGATCTATGGGTCTATAGGGGGTGTAGAGATCTATAGAGGCTATAGGGGGGTCTATGGGTCTATAGCGGCTATAGGGGGGTCTATGGGTCTATGGGTCTATAGAGGCTATAGGGGGGTCTATGGGTCTATAGAGGCTATAGGGGGTGTATGGGTCTATAGAGGCTATAGGGGATCTATGGGTCTATAGGGGGTGTAGGGGGCTCTATAGAGGCTATAGGGGGGTCTATGGGTCTATAGAGGCTATAGGGGGTCTATGGGTCTATAGAGGTCTATAGAGGTGATAGGGGGTCTATGGGTCTATAGAGGCTATAGGAGGATCTATGGGTCTATAGGGGGTGTAGAGATCTATAGAGGCTATAGGGGGGTCTATGGGTCTATAGCGGCTATAGGGGGGTCTGTGGGTCTATAGAGACTATAGGGGGGTCTATGGGTCTATAGTGGCTATAGGGGGGTCTATGGGTCTATAGAGGCTATAGGGGGTCTATGGGTCTATAGAGGCTATAGGGGATCTATGGGTCTATAGGGGGTGTAGGGGGCTCTATAGAGGCTATAGGGGGGTCTATGGGTCTATAGAGGCTATAGGGGGTCTATGGGTCTATAGAGGTCTATAGAGGTGATAGGGGGGTCTATGGGTCTATAGAGGCTATAGGAGGATCTATGGGTCTATAGGGGGTGTAGAGATCTATAGAGGCTATAGGGGGGTCTATGGGTCTATAGCGGCTATAGGGGTGTCTATGGGTCTATAGAGATCTATAGAGGCTACAGGGGGGTCTATGGGTCTATAGAGGTCTATAGAGGTGATAGGGGGGTCTATGGGTCTATAGAGGCTATAGGGGGAGCTATGGGTCTATAGGGGGTGTAGAGGTCTATAGAGGCTATAGGGGGGTCTATAGAGGCTATAGGGGGGTCTATAGAGGCTATAGGGGGGTCTAGGGGTCTATAGAGGTCTATAGAGGCTATAGGGGGTCTATGGGGTCTATAGGGCTCTACAGTGGTCTATAGGTGTCTGTTTGGCTAAAGGGGTCTATGGAGTCTAGAGAGCTCTATAGGTATCTATAGGGGTCTATGGGGTCTATATGGGGCTATAGGTGTCTACAAGGGTCTATGGGGCCTATAGATGTCTATAGGGGTCTATGGGTTCTATAGGTGTCTATATGGGTCTATAGGTGTCTATAGTGGGCTATAGGGGTCTATAGGTGTCTACAGGGGGCTATAGGGGTCTATAGGAGTCTCTGGGGTCTATAGGGGTCTACAGCGGGCTATAGGGGTTTATATGGGTCTATGGGGTCTATATGGGGCTATTGGGGTCTATAGGGGTCTATGGGGTCTATACATGTCTATAGGGGTCTATAGGGATCTATAGGGTCAATAAGGGTTTATATGGGTCTATGGGGTCTATAGGGCTCTATAGGGCTCTATAGAAGTCTATGGGGTCTATAGGGCTCTATAGAAGTCTATGGGGTCTATGGGGTCTATAGGGCTCTATAGAAGTCTATGGGGTCTATGGGGTCTATAGGGCTCTATAGAAGTCTATGGGGTCTATAGGGCTCTATAGAAGTCTATGGGGTCTATAGGGCTCTATAGAAGTCTATGGGGTCTATAGGGCTCTATAGAAGTCTATGGGGTCTATAGGGCTCTATAGAAGTCTATGGGGTCTATGGGGTCTATAGGGCTCTATAGAAGTCTATGGGGTCTATAGGGCTCTATAGAAGTCTATGGGGTCTATGGGGTCTATAGGGCTCTATAGAAGTCTATGGGGTCTATAGGGCTCTATAGAAGTCTATGGGTTCTATAGGGCTCTATAGAAGTCTATGGGGTCTATGGGGTCTATAGGGCTCTATAGAAGTCTATGGGGTCTATGGGGTCTATAGTGCTCTATAGAAGTCTATGGGGTCTATGGGGTCTATAGGGCTCTATAGAAGTCTATGGGGTCTATGGGGTCTATAGGGCTCTATAGAAGTCTATGGGGTCTATAGGGCTCTATAGGGCTCTATAGAAGTCTATGGGGTCTATAGGGCTCTATAGAAGTCTATGGGGTCTATGGGGTCTATAGGGCTCTATAGAAGTCTATGGGGTCTATGGGTTCTATAGGGCTCTATAGAAGTCTATGGGGTCTATAGGGCTCTATAGAAGTCTATGGGGTCTATAGGGCTCTATAGGGCTCTATAGAAGTCTATGGGGTCTATGGGTTCTATAGGGCTCTATAGAAGTCTATGGGGTCTATGGGGTCTATAGTGCTCTATAGAAGTCTATGGGGTCTATGGGGTCTATAGGGCTCTATAGAAGTCTATGGGGTCTATGGGTTCTATAGGGCTCTATAGAAGTCTATGGGGTCTATGGGGCCTATGGGGTCTATAGAAGTCTATGGGATCTATGGGATCTATGGGGTCTATGGGTGCCGTGTCCCGCAGGAACCGCATCCTGGTGCTGGCCATCGTGTTCCAGGTTTCCATTGGCTGCTTCCTGTGCTACTGCCCCGGGATGCCCAACGTCTTCAACTTCATGCCCATCCGGTGAGCACAGCGCCCATTGAGACCCACTGAGACCCACTGAGACCCATTGAGACCCATTGAGACCCACTGAGACCCACTGAGACCCATTGAGACCCATTGAGACCCACTGAGACCCACAGCACCCACTGAGACCCATTGAGACCCATTGAGACCCATTGAGACCCATTGAGACCCACTGAGACCCACAGCACCCACTGAGACCCATTGAGACCCACTGAGACCCATTGAGCCCCACTGAGATGCACAGCACCCACTGAGACCCATTGAGACCCATTGAGACCCACTGAGACCCACTGAGACCCACTGAGACCCATTGAGACCCATTGAGACCCACTGAGACCCACAGAGACCCATTGAGACCCATTGAGACCCACTGAGACCCACTGAGACCCATTGAGACCCATTGAGACCCACTGAGACCCACAGCACCCACTGAGACCCATTGAGACCCACTGAGACCCATTGAGCCCCACTGAGATGCACAGCACCCACTGAGACCCATTGAGACCCATTGAGACCCACTGAGACCCACTGAGACCCACTGAGACCCATTGAGACCCACTGAGACCCACTGAGACCCATTGAGACCCATTGAGACCCACTGAGACCCACTGAGACCCATTGAGACCCACTGAGACCCACAGCACCCACTGAGACCCATTGAGACCCATTGAGACCCACTGAGACCCATTGAGCCCCACTGAGATGCACAGCACCCACTGAGACCCATTGAGACCCATTGAGACCCACTGAGACCCACTGAGACCCATTGAGACCCATTGAGACCCATTGAGACCCACAGAGACCCACAGAGACCCATTGAGACCCATTGAGACCCACTGAGACCCATTGACACCCACTGAGATCCATTGACCCCACTGACACCCATTGACACTCATTGAGACCCATTGAGACCCATTGAGACTCATTGAGACCCATTGAGACCCACTGAGACCCATTGAGACCCACTGAGATCCATTGACCCCACTGACACACACTGAGACTCATTGAGACCCACAGCACCCATGGACACTCATAGGCACCCATTCAGACCCACTGAGACCTATTGAGACCCACTGACACTCATAGGCACCCATTGAGACCCATTGACCCCATTGAGACCCATTGACTCCCATTGAGACCCATTGACCCCATTGACACTCATTGACCCCCACTGACCCCCATCGACATCATTGAGCCCCACTGACCCCCATTGACATCACTGACCCCCACTGACCCCCATCGACATCATTGACCCCCATTGACTCCCCATCGACCCTATTGATACCCATTGACCCCCATTGACATCACTGACCCCCATTGATACCCATCGACCCTATTGATACCCATTGACCCCCATCGAAATCATTGACCCCCATTGACTCCCCATCGACCCTATTGATACCCATTGACCCCCATCGACATCATTGACCCCCATTGACTCCCCATCGACCCTATTGATACCCATTGACCCCCATCGACATCACTGACCCCCATTGATACCCATTGACATCATTGACCCCCATTGACTCCCCATCGACCCTATTGATACCCATTGACCCCCATCGACATCATTGACCCCCATTGACTCCCCATCGACCCTATTGATACCCATTGACCCCCATTGACATCACTGACCCCCATTGATACCCATCGACCCTATTGATACCCATTGACCCCCATCGACATCATTGACCCCCATTGACTCCCCATCGACCCTATTGATACCCATTGACCCCCATCGACATCATTGACCCCCATTGACTCCCCATCGACCCTATTGATACCCATTGACCCCCATTGACATCATTGACCCCCATTGATACCCATCGACCCTATTGATACCCATTGACCCCCATCGACATCATTGACCCCCATTGACTCCCCATCGACCCTATTGATACCCATTGACCCCCACTGACATCATTGACCCCCATTGACTCCCCATCGACCCTATTGATACCCATTGACCCCCATTGACATCACTGACCCCCATTGATACCCATCGACCCTATTGATACCCATTGACCCCCATCGACATCATTGACCCCCATCGACCCTATTGATACCCATTGACCCCCATCGACATCATTGACCCCATTGACTCCCCATCGACCCTATTGATACCCACTGCCCCCCCATTGATACCCATTGACCCCCATTGACATCATTGACCCCCATTGATACCCATCGACCCTGATACCCACTGCCCCCCATTGATACCCATTGACCCCCATTGACATCATTGACCCCCATTGACACCCCATCGACCCGAGTGATACCCACTACCCCCCCCCATGATATCGACATCCATTGAGTCCCCATTGACCCCCCATTACCCCCATTGCCCCATAGCCCCCCTTGCCCCCCATCGCCCCATAGCCCCCATTGACCCCCCGGTCCCTGCCCAGCTTCCAATGGTGGCTCGTCCCGATGCCCTATGGGCTCCTCATCCTGGTCTACGACGAGATCCGCAAGCTGGGGGTGCGCCGGCACCCGGGCAGTGAGTGCTATGGGGGCGCTATGGGGGGTATGGGGCGCTATGGGGTGCTATGGGGCACATGAAGGGCTATGGGGCACATGCGCTATGGGGGGCTAGGGTGCTATGGGGCGCTATGGGTGCCTATGGGTGCTATGGGGTGCTATGGGTGCTATGGGTGCTATGGGGGGCTATGGGGGCTATGGGTGCTATGGGGCGCTATGGGGGCTATGGGGGGCTATGGGGTGCTATGGGGTGCTATGGGGGGCTATAGGGGCTATGGGGAACTATGGTGAGCTATGGGGTGCTATGGGGTGCTATGGGGGGCTA